>NC_143573.1:79011875-79320312 GCF_054136105.1 Typopeltis vanoorti | reverse complement strand
CCACCTTTACTATGAGTTGCCTCAGTCCTGAACTACTTCAGGCGCAAACTTTGTTTGCCTACACTTGGGTAAAGGATTAAACTAAATTTATTATAGTCTAACCAAGTGGAAAATAAACTTCCAGCAAAGATACAGTATTTTTCTTTTTCACACATTCTGGCCATAGCTTTCCAGCATCCATTTAAAGTTGATGGTTTGAATTCTGATAATGCCAACTTAGCAAGTTTAATGCAATCAAAATAGAAAATTTTTTCCTCACATCAATAACTATCAATAAATTATCCTTATCTAGTTTATCCAAAATGTATTGGAATGTTCTTATGTAGTAAGTTTTGAAGGTAGCAATCACACCCTGGTCTAGTGGTTGTATTAAGAATTAGGTGACAGAAAAGAAAATTCCACATTCGGGTGTTCTAAAACAGGATGGCCGGGCGCATTGTCTATAATCAATAAAACTTTAAAGTCCAGATTTTTTCCATCAAATAGTGTTTAACTTCTGGAACCATTCATTAAAAATTTCTTTTGTAACCCAACCTTTTTTTTTATTTGTCTTCCAATGCACTGGTAACCAAGTTAAATTCCACACCTTTCATTGCCCACAGTCTTAGGGATCGATTAATGAGTAATGGTTTTAATACATGATCTCCTGAAGCACTGTTGCAAAATAACAGTCACACAATCCTTAGATGCTTTAAAGCCACCAACGCTTTTTTGTGATTTCGCTATATACAGGGTGTTCGGGATAAATTTGACATATTTATAATTAATTATATTTTTCCGTAAGTTACATGTATTAACACACACTTCTCTTCATTTAAAAGTTTGGACCCTTCTTCATTCATATACAAGATGTCAGAAAGGATGGATAGCTGGAACCCACCTGAATCATGGAAGAGAATAACTTGTATCATGATGATTCGTGCCCGCCATCAAAATAAGGATATTACGACTGCTGCCCAATGCTCCCTGAATACAGTAAAAACAATCAGGCATGAACTAGAGACTTGCAATGGTGACTACGAGGATGTAGCAAGAAGAAAGATCCCTAGCAGACGATCTGATTGCGTTCGTACAGCAGAATTCCTCGCAAATCTGCAGGAACAGGTGTTGAAAAACCTTGGCATTGGAATTCGGGCTTTGTTCGTGGAGTTGCTAACTATAGTCAAGCCCTGGATAACAAGGGTAGCCAATGGTAGGCCGTATGTATGGCAGCAGGATTCGGCCCCTTGCCACACCTCTGGGAAAAGTCAAAAATGGTTGTCTGAAAATTTCTACGATTTCACCAGTCCAAATGTTTGGCCTCCAAACTCCCCAGACCTTAACCCCATGGATTATTTTGTATGGGGCGCAGTTGAAAAAGACACCAATCGCACTTCCAGTAATACAAAAGCCCAGTTAATGGATAAAATTAAAACAGTTTTTGCGGCCCTTCCCAGGGAGACTGTAGCATCAGCTTGTTCGAGGTTCCGAAGCAGAATTGAAGCTGTGATCGATGCTAATGGTGGTTATTTTGAGTAAATCTTGTTGATAGTATTGTAATTAACTCTGCCTGTAATGTTTTTTTGTCAATTCATTAAATTTAATAGATACAAAGAAGATTTTCTTTTTCCTTACGAAACTGTCAAATTTATCCCGAACACCCTGTAAGTTCTGCTTGGCATTTGTCTACATTCTGTAACACAGAGTAATCCCTGATATTTAAAGCATCAAGGTAGCTCCACAAAATTCAAGTTTAAGTACATATGTACCATACTAGGAAATGATAATTATAATGGAAATATCCTTTTTAACAGAACTGAATTCAAATAGAAATTTTAAAAATAAGTGCTATTTGAACCATGTTAAATCAAAATATACAGTGTAAAAATAGAATTGCTTTTGTTTTCTAAAACATGTTATTTCAAAATCATGTAAAAAAAAAAAAAGTATGTAAAAAGAGAATTAGTTGTATATAAAAATGATCTAAATGCCCACAAAGACCTTAACAAAAAAACAGACAAATTAATAAATTCTTAGAAGCCAGGTGGAAAAGAAAGTAATGAAAAGCAGGAATCCTAAAGTGAAAAATATATAGTCACAGAAAAACGTTTTGGAAAAAAAAAAAAAAAAACATTATAAACTATGGATAACCAGACAAATATTAGCGCTAGCAATGCAAAGAAAAAAAGCAAAAAACCAAAAGGAGTATAGAAAAATATAAAACATATTGAACAGAGAAGCCAAGAAAGCAAAAGAAAAATGGGTCGAAGAAACATGCAAGGCAATCGATATAAACATGAGTAGAACATTGAAAGGGCATATGATATACAAAAACAGCTCAGTGAAAGGACAAAGACACTGAGCATGATCAAGAGTAAGGAGGGAAAAGAGCTAATTGAAGATGAAATAATGCAAAGATAGGTGCAATACACTGAATAACTTTATAGAGGAGAGAAATTAGATAAATCGCTTCTATAAGAAAGGACTACTTCTCCTAAAGTCAGAATTTGATTTGGCACTTAAAGAACAGAAACAGGCAAAAGCAATAATCAAAGAAGCAAAATGTGAACTATATAAACGAGCAATCAAATGCACACAACTGGAAAAATTCGAGCAGATTCTGATAAAAGCATTGTTAGCAATTCCAAAAAAAGCCCAAGCACAAGTATGCAAAGATCATTGAATATTAAGCCTATTATCCCAACTTCGTAAAATCCTAATTCGAATTATCTATTGCTGTACCAAAAGCAAAATACAGAAACATTTACCTGATGACCAATTTGGCTTTGGAAGAAACAGAAAGACAAGAGAAGCCATACTAACTCTCCAAATGATTGTAGAAAAAACACTTAGAATAAACACATCCATACTCATAGCATTCATGTATATAGAAAAAAACTTCTGTCAACATTGACTGGAATATAATGTTTAAAGTCCTCAAAAATCTGAAGATAGATTACAATGACAAAACTAATTTATCACCTATATAAAAATTCAAATCGCAGTCAGAGGAAAACAAGGGAAAGAAAAAAATAAGAAAGGGTGTGGACTCTCACCACTACTTTTGAATACAGTGGTATCTCGCTAATACCTCTTTAGTCCAAACCCTCCAGTAATTATTATTATTATTCTTCAGGCCTCCATGGAATCAAAAGATTCATCGTGGGAGGTCATTCCTAAGAAACACAAAGTCTATCAATACTCATCGAGGGGGGAGGTCCCCCCCTTGATAGATCCGAAACACATTGCAAAGCATATAGTCTCAATGATTAAATATCCTCAAGATAAAGTAGCTATAAGAGAGGTGAAACAAAAACTAAAAAATCTCAAAACAGATCTTCCACCATCATCACTATCTCAGGAATTTACCCAGGCAGTTAACTCATTGAGGACTGGGAAGGCGGCTGGACTCGATAACATCTACCCTGAATTCATTAAGAACTGTGGACCAAAAACTTTCAATGGCTTACTGCTATGTACAATAATATCTTGGACTCTGGCATACTTCCATCAATTTTTAAAAGATCTAAAATCATTGATGTCTTAAAACCTGGCAAAGACCCTACAACTGCTTCCAACTACCATCCTATTGCCTTGTTAAGTATCTGCCTGAAACTTCTTGAAAGAATGCTATACAACAGAATTTCTTCAAGTATACATAACAGAACTCCACAGGAACAGGCTGGCTTCAAACCTAACATAAGTTGTTGCGATCAAGTACTAGCCTTGACAACCTTTATAGCGAATGGTTATGAAAAACAATTGAAAACAATAGCGGTATTCGTGGACCTCTCTGCTACCTATGACACAGTGTGGAGAGAGGATCTTATCTTAAAATTCCTAGAAACTATCCCATCACCAAAACTAGCCAACCTAATTAATCAAATACTAGCAGACAGATGGATACAAGTATCTCTCAATGAATCCCAAAGTAAAATCTTTAAGATTAAAAATGGCCTACCTCAGGGGTCAGTTCTTGTCCCATTTAACTTATATATTAGTGATATCCCAGAGACAGCATCATGGAGAGTCATGCATGCTGACGATATTGCAACTCAACACTGAACATTCCAAAAAGCTGAGAACACCTTAACTGAAGATCTGGCTGCTTGATAAATACTTTAGACGATGCCGACAACCTAACCTGAACAAAACTGAAGTAGCATCCTTTCATTTAAGTAATATCCAGGCCAACTATATCCCAAAAGTTTACTTCAGAAATAAACAGGTGAAATTTAACAATCATCCAAAATACCTAGGAGTTACCCTAGACAGAAGTTTGACATTTAAATATCATCTAGAAAATATTGCTGGGAAATTAAAAACTCGTAATAATATAATGCATAAACTTGCTGGTACTTCTTGGGGTGCTGATGCCAACACACTGCGTACTACTGCACTGTCTTTGGTCTATTCCACAACAGAGTATTGTGCTCCTGTGTGGCTGAACAGCGCACACACTTCTTTAGTCAATGTCCAGCTGAATTAAACTATGAGGATAATATCTGGACCTTTAAGATCTACTCCTGGCTACTGGCTCCCAACTCTCAGTAATATAGCCCCTCCCTCGCTCCGCAAGACCCAAGCCTTAAGCAAACTATGGACAAAAATAATTGGAAACAGTTCCTTACCTATCCATCAAGACATTTCCTTCCATACGTCACTAAGACTGAAATCCAGGCACCCTGCCTGGAGGAATGCAATACAAATAAACAACCAGAACTTCGACCTTTGCAAGTCATGGGGAGAGTATTGGTTTCAACATACCTCCAATCTTCAAATACCCATCTCAAATCCGACATTTCATCTGGAGGGCTTCAATCTCCCTAGACATGTATGGACCACTTTAAATCGGATCAGAACAGGACATGGGAGATGTAAGCATCTCTTGCATAAATGGAACAGGTCCGATACTCCAAACTGTGAATGAGGAAGAGGGATCCAGACTATCAATCACATTGTGCTTGAGTGCCCTATCTACTCATTCTCGGGTTCTAAAGAGAACTTTTTTAAACTGACCCCAGAATCCCAGGATTAAGCTCTGACTCCTGATTCTTAATTTTGATGTTTAATCATTTCAACCTAGTGTACCCCTTTTAATATGATTTTTACAATTGTTTTTATGCTGTTTTATGTAATTTGTATTTTTTATTCTGAGACCTGAACATCATATAAATAAATAAATAGGGAGAATTAATATTAAAAATCACTGTCATCCTACAAATGCAATATCAGAATAAAGAAAGATAGAAAAACCAAACAAGAAATTTCTGCCTGAAAAATATTCAGATATTGCTTGAGGCTGTTTAGTGTGCTGCCTACTGGGCATGTTCTATTGTTCTGTTTTTCTCATTGGGGGTTAGTAATCTCCATTAGCTTACAGCTTATTACTGGGCAGAAAGGAATATTAGTAAGTATACCCAGGACACAATTCATTTACGAGATGGCAAGCAAATAAAATATATAAATAATAACGTGAACATTTTCACCTTGCCAACACTCAACACACGTTATATGGGTTCCAAATTTCTTGTTCGGGAGATATATATATTACAAAGTTTTGTAATAAATATTTCTGCTACAATGAAGTTCGACAGAATCAACAATATTATTGTCTTATTTCTGTTTTTCATGTGGAAGAAACATGGTAAAATGTCACTCCTATAATTATATCATGTTATAATGGCAAAAATAGTAAGAAAAAAATCATTTGCTTTCTTTTCAAAACACAAAGAAAGAACATTGTAACTTCACCCAATGAAAAAGAAAATACTACATATTTTTCTTCTGTTTGTAGTACAAAGAAGAAATCAATGCATATAAAATGTGATATGCAAGAGGGCAAAAATCTGGAAATTGGTTACATTATAACGAATAGAGAAATCATGTCAGAAAAAATTATTCACGTAAGAGTTCTAATATCAGCAGACATAATGACATTTTCTTCTAGGTTAGATACGTGGCATTGCTGAAGTAGCTAAATCTTTGCTACTATTTTACACTAAAATGAATGGGCATGTTCCCCAAGTGATTTACATTTGTAACAGTTGTCTTGCGCATGATTTATAAAATAAATTCTCTGAAATATCTGCAGATTAATTGGGTCTTTACCACTCCCCCCCCCCCCCAAAAAAAAGAAGATTATAAAACACATATGCACTTTTTCTTTTAAAATAATTCAAATCCTCTTTTTCAAGATAATTGTACCAAATAATTTATGATTTTTCAATAATAAAAGTGAAACTGATCATTAAAAATTGAGAAATTATTTTGGCATAAATAATATATCAGCATGTAAAAGAAATGTCACTATTTCTGTTAGGATATCTGCTAATCAACAACTGAAAAGGAATTCATCAACATTTTTGATGAATTCTGCACTACAACTTGAGGCACTTTAGTGTTCTCTCTTTTCTTTCTCAGCAGCAGTGAGAGTAACAAGCCTTTAGCTTTTCCTTCAGCTAAAAGGATATTATCAAGTATTTCTAAGACAGATTATTTCAGAAATAGCAACCAGCAGATACAGTAGAAGTAGTAATATTTAGATTTTTTTAAGAAAAACAAACAAAAATAATACTACTGAAAACTTTCTTTTGTGTGGTATGCATATAAACAATTTTGCATGGTGAAAATATAGCATTTCTTTCTAAAATTTCTGCAGACAGTAGAACAGCTGATTTTAGATAGCAAAGAAATAGTATGGTACAACAATCTTATTGCTGTATTTCTTTTGTCAAAACGGTAAAATAAAGTAATAGATTTTGAATACTGTCTAGAAAAGCTTTCAAACCTGTAGAAATTTAGTAGTTATGCAACTGAGTTCCAGGAGAGGATAAGGAGGGGAAGTAAGCATTAAAAAATCTTCAAAATGGGCAAAAATTTTGAATCATTCCATATATGATATCTTTCATATTATATTGCAACCTATCTATGAGAATAAGCACTGGATATTTATGTATAATTATGCATAATACAAAAGAAAAAAAAAAAAAAGACGAAGTAAGAATCACTGCTAAAATATCATTGGATATAAATTTTTGATACCAAAAAGACTCAAAATTGGAAACCAAGTAATGCAATTTAACATTTGTTGTTCATAAAAAAAAAAAAAAAAAAAAAAAAAAAAAAAAAAAAAAAATCATTTCTAAAACTGAAATGTGATGATCCATATAATGGTATTTTGCTAGGAAAGAAAGCAAAAGGTCATATTTATTTCAATAAATATTATTTTAAAATATAAATATTTGACATAATATTTTCAAAGCAAACATTTGAAAATTCGCGAAAAAAAATTGTTTCTATATTATAAGTCAAGTGAAAAACAATCAGTGCAACTCTTCCGGTGCACTGATTTGAAGAATAAAATACACCAAATTTACTATCACTAAATAGATTCATTGCAAAGGCTGATCGGTGGTCATTTCAGGATTGATTATTTTTGCCCATGTGAAATTCGTTTCAATTTTTGGGAAAAGACACAATATATCATTTTAGAGGAGGCAAAAAAGGTCAAATATCTTAGGACAGTAAAGGAAATTGCAAGTAACACAATAGACATAAAGACAGGTGACACAAAGGTCACTCACCAACAGTTAACTCACTAATGGCTCTAGAATAGCCATAACGGGATTAACAGCATAGGAAGGTAATGGCATGATAAAAGGTAGAATGCCGATGAAGTTTTGAACCATGAAAAAAGCTAGAGAGGTCTGGCTATTTCATCCACCTCAGCCGGTTGGTGGTGGTGGTGGGGGGGGGGGGGGTTAATAGCAGAAAATGAAAAAAAAACTTAAAAATCACTTGCAGAGTGATTCTTTAAGTTTTGAATGAACTCCTAAATGAAAGATGAAAATCAATGAAAAATAAAGTAATGACATGATGGAGAATAAATCATAAATGTCACAAATAATGGGAAAAGATTAATGCAAGTAAAAGAATTTACCTATCCATTAAGCCTAACAGCACCAGATAGAAGACACTCAAAACGGACTACAATGATTGAAAGAATGATGGAGGGAAGAGATCTGAGACAAGCAAAAAAAAGGCATTTAACAAGAAAAGAACAATATTAACATCAAAGAATATGTCACTGAGAAGAAAGAAGCATTTTATTAAAAATCTTTGTCTGTAAAGGATCACACTCCAGACAAAGATTTTTGTCCAGATAGAGCAGTGCCGTAGCTAGGGGAGGTCGGAGGGGCAGTCTGCCCAGGGCAACACTTTTCACGTGAGACACAATTTTATTTTTCAACAATTCTTTTATTTGTTAACTTAGTAATTTTTATTACTTAATAAGTAATTAGTTTTGAACTTAGAACTAAAATAAACATAAACAATGTTTTAAGTTATTTCCCTTTTTTGAATGTATTGAGAGAGGCAGCAAACTCAGGAACTGCCGCGGGCAGCAAAAGCTCTAGCTATGCCACTGGATCAGAGACATGGTGTCTTAATTTGTCTCTTCAAAAAAATAGACAAATCAAGACTTCAAGCATTCGAGACATGGTGTTGGTGCTGAGTGCTGAAGACTGCACAGACAGAAAGAGCTATAAATAAAGAGGTATTAAAAAAGACAGAAAAAGAAAAAAGACACATACTACATCAGTAAAAAGAAGAAATAACATGATAAGACACATATTAAGACACTCAAAATGGACCACAACGATTGAAGGAATAATGGAGGGAAGACTTGGTAGAGGGAGACCAAGAACGCAACAGATGAGTGACATTGAAAATGCACAAGTTACCAAACAGTCAAACTAATTACATAAAACAAAAGACCACTATCAACAGCCAAATGCTACTCACCAACAAATAGCTTAAGGATAAAAGAAAAACATAATATATTTATTGTCAGCCTGGTTGACTGAGTGGTTAGAGTATCTGCTCTCTAGCCAAGAGACTGTGGGTTCGAATTCCACATAGGCATGGCTGTTTGTAATTGTCTTCTACCTTCGTACATTCATTCATCCAAGTATATATATACACTCTCTCAAGATGGACTGGGTCACCATAGGAGAAGTAGACCCAACCCTCCCACAATGGGAGAGGCCTTCACCTTGTAGTCGGTGGAAAAGACAGGCTGATCAACATCATCAATCCTCAGCAAATCTAATTAATCTATTAAGAAAGTGAACCTAAAAACATCTGAAATTATTATTATTATATGACCTCCAAGGGGAGTCCAAAGGAAGGGCACCTACTCTACAACTCTCGGTCTCCAACAACTACAACGAACCACAACTACCATCATCATTTACACCAACGGCATCTATGGAAAGCACCCTTGGAAACTGAGAATGAAGGCTGCTAAGAAGGGAGTGAGGACTAGATTTTTCTCTTATAGAGTGGTGTGTGACTGGAATGGACTGCCACTGAATTTTGTGTGTGCAAGCAGTGTGAATGAATTCAGGAATAAGTATGATAGCTGGTGAGTGTAGTATGCGGCCTCCCTCGAGGCCTCTCTTAATAATAACAATAATAATATGAAAGAGTATTGTAGTAAATGTTGCTGATTAAAGAACTGCTTTAAATTACTTTTCAGACAGAATCTTAATATTACACTAGAAAGACGATGTTCATAAAACAGAACCTTACTGGATCCATTTTTATTTGAAATTATTATCCTAAGACCCCCATGGACTCAAAGACTCATCTAGGAAGTCCTTTTACCATACACACAGTTCATCATACCTTGCCTTAAACACATTCAAATTCTCTGCAGACGCCACACTCTCAGGCAAGGCATCACAATCATTCACAATTTAGCATACAAAAAAAAACCTGCTTCTCACTCCCTTGTTCACACCCTTCTTATACAGCCTCCAGGGATGACTTCTTGTTCTCCCCCGATCTCCCACGATTTTATGAAAAACCTTTTCAATACTGATCCTATAACAACCCCTTACCAACTTGTACATCTCTATTATATCACCTCTCTTCCTCCAATCCACAAGACTCTATAAATTGCATTTCTCAACCTTTCCTCATATTCAACATTCCAGAGATCAGAAACTACCTTAGGACCCTTTCCAACATCTCTTCGTCCTTTTGAAAACCAGATGACCATAGTAGTCCATATGTTGTATAATCAAGACCTTATACAACAGAACAAGAATCTCCTTACTCCTACAAGTTAGTGTCCTCTGCACCGTTCCTAGAATTCACTGTGTTGGCTCACAATTTTGGCAATGTGTCCTCTAAATTTAAGATCCTTATCCACCATCACCCCAAGATCTCTTATTTCCTCCACCAATATATCCCCACCAAGTGTAAATTCTATATCCAATCTTTGTTTCCCAAAATTTAAAATCTTATATTTTGCAACACTGAACGGTCATCCCCACTCACATGCCCATTCACTCAAATCTATTCAAGTCTTCTTCTAAGGCCACAACATCTACTCTACTCCTCATAGTTTGTTCGTCCCAACTTTGCATGGTCTGCAAGTAACTGAATATCCCGAACAAATCTTTTCTAATATCATTAAAACAGCAATGGCTCTATAGCAGACCCCCCCCTCAGGCACACCACTAGTGACTTTCCTCTTCCATGATACTGCTCCCCCATAACAACTTGCTGATACCTATCATATAGCCAATCTCAAATCCAATGCACTAGCAGATTATCCAATCCCATCTGCTCTAGTTTGACTACCAACTAATCATGTGGTAATCTATCAAGTCTTTGCAAAAGCTAAACATACATTTGTAAAAACTAAGCATACTAAGAAATGGATACTGTGTATTCATTTCTTTTGTCCAATGAAGCTGTCACCTAATTATAATAAGATTACTAAACATTGACTTCCCTTTAGCAAATCCATGCTATCCATCAAAGTTAATATCACTGTTATCAACCCGATCCTGGTTCTCATCAGCCTCCCCAACACTTTAACACAACAACTGACACTAAGATAGGCTCATAATTTGATGCTTGAGTTCTGTCACCTCCTTTATGAAGCTGCACAATCTTGCCTTCCATCCACTACTTTCGAACTTGACCCAGTGCAAGATTCATATTCAACAAATATGTCAAGGCAGATGCCAACACCCTGTCACATTCTTTCAAAATACATGGTGATATATTATCAAGTCTCAGCCTTATTAACATCAAGTTTTCTCAATTCCCCATATACCTCTTACTCACAGTCAATCTGTCCTCATCAACTGCTCTCAAACTCTCGATAATATCACATTCACAAGAATGAAAGGCTTTTATGAACTGCTCATTAAATATCTCGACTATATCTGCAGCAGTTGCTCTTATACCATTTTCTCAAATCAATGGCATTCTTCCATAATCTTTTTTTTTTTTTTTTTGACTTCATTAGCTAACTGCTGCTGCTCATACTTCACTTTTGCTACCCTTACCAATCAAGTCACCCTCCTTGCCTGTTCTTTGTAATCCTCATGGAATTAATTATTACCACTCCTATTGTGTTATCTCCATAACATCTTTTCCCTCTGTATTGCATGCTTAATCTCTTCGTTGATCAATTTCACACCTACCTTATTAAACTTCTGATCCTTGAAATACATTTAGACATTGATTCTACTATATAGTTCTTCAATATCACCCAAGCAGCAATGATCTCCTTCCAGCTAACACCTCATTCCATGCTACGCCTGCAATCTGTCTCCTGAGCTTCTCATAATCACCAGTCTTGTAGTTGCACATATACCCTTTCCTCACAGAGGTCCTCACACTGCTGGCAACCACCCAGGTAATCACTATCAACAACAAAGGTGATTTGATACCTCATTTATAATAACAGAGGGAGAGGGTACATTAAAATGTACCCTCTCCCTCTGTTACATACTGCCTGAGGTAGCTGTCCCACAAAAACTCAAGTAACTCATCTTCTTTACTTCCATTTGATATCGCACATCCAAGATATATATTGCCATAATTAAAATCACCCATAATGATCACCTTTTTCTTATGTGCTTGGCAAATTTCATTACACATTTCATAGTCACTACCATCCACATTACCAGGTCTATAACAACATCTAAGTATTTCATGCTATTCACCTCTATCTCACACCATACTGCCTAAAAACCACTGGCACTATTTCCTTCCTGCATCTCTACTCTGTATGGGCATAACTCTTTCTCTATTGTCAATAGCACTCCCCACTCCATTTTTACCTTTTCTATCCTCATGAAACACATCATACCCTCCATCTCTATTCCTGTCAGGATGTCATCCTCATCCAACCATGTCTCACTTATTCCAACAATTTTTGAGTGAACAGACTCAATTAATGCAATCATTTCATTTGGCTTGTTTCTTAAGCTTCTAGCATTTGTATACAAATATAACAGCTCATTCCTGGATCTATAACAAATTTCACTGATACCACTTATTAGATGAGATTTCTCCATACTTAGCTTTCGCCATTTCTTTTTCTCTTTATTCATCTTAGAACTTTCTTCAAATTCAGCTGTTTTCCCTTGATCCCAGGTCATCCCTTCCCTTTTTGTCTACACATGCATTCACATCCTCTTGGAGCATCAACCTTTCACATGCTGGGTTTGCCTATAAACCCTGAGCCTCCTAGTTTCCCTTGTTGGCCTTGCACACTTGTTCTTCCATTCTCTATACCCATGCTACCCACTTCTTCATGTATACAACAACTACTTCAATCTTTCCATCCTTACTCTCCTGCTGTTTCACATCACTTTTTACTTGATCAGATTCATTCTCTGCACTCATTTCTCTACCTTCCAGCAGCAGCCTCTCCAAATGACACATCAAAACCATTCAAATGCAGTTCATCACTCTTATACAGTTCAATTCATCCTTCAAACTCATTCCACACATTAACAAACTGCACTCCTTTTTCCTCACATATTTCTGCTAACATATCGTTCACAATATTCGTGCTCTGCCTCAATTCATCACTGGGCAACACACTTTTATCATGCCTTTCCTACCACACTATTATCTTTTATAAATTATATATTCAGTTTAATCCTTTATCCAAGTGTAAGCAAACAACGTTTGCACCTTAAGTATCTTCAGGACTAGGGCAATTTGTGACAAAGGTGGACTGACTTCACATCACTTGCGTTAGTATCTCATAATGCAAAGCACATCGCCTTGTGGACATGTATAATGCTATGCATTATGGGAACTACCCACAACTACCCTTATTGAAGTCTCTTCACTGGGAGACAGATCCAGAAGTGATACCAAGGTTGAAGCAATGCAGAAGTCATATTTCCATATAGGAGTTGCCAAACAGTGTCACACTTTATTATTAAATTACTCTGGATTAGAGAAAGATGTTGGGGGTTTTTTCACTTGGTTAGACTATAAATTATATATTTAGTTTAATCCTTTATCCAAGTGTAAGCAAATAAAAGTTGGGATAGTGACTCTTCCCATAATGCATAGCATTATTCATGTCCGCAAGGAGATTTGCTTTGCATTATGGGACACTAAGGCAAGTGATGTGAAATCAGTCCACCTATGCCACGAATTACCCCAGTACTGAAGATACTACAGGTGCGAACTTTGTTTGCTTACCAAGAGACACTTGGATAAAAGATTAAACTAAAAATATAATTTATAGTCTAACCAAGTGAAAAAACTTCCATTATCTTTTATCTTTCTCAACAACCTCCTGATATCCAATCTTAAATATTCCTTGTTTCCAGTCAAGTCATTTGTCCCTATTACCATTACCATTACCAAAAGGGGAAAGAGGGTGCATAAGGGTAAAAAGCTATATAACTGAGAGGAGAGAAGACCTCCATATAGCCTTTAAAGGAATGTGGAAAACCAGCCAGGTATTCTAACCTAATGTCCATTAACTTCACAGTCATACCAACATCATTTGTTTTCATCTTCTTTACTCTTCCATACTCTAATTCTCTTCATTTCACTCTGCATCCAGTTTATCTCTTGCCTCCTCTTAACCAACTCAGCTTTCAAATCTTGCATCATTTTTTTGCTCTCATTCTCTCTCTCAATTTTATTGCCAGCCATGCATGCCATCAATGCTGCTCGTCACCTTACCATTAATTAAACTCTGTTTTTCAACTTCTGCTACATTTGTATTGCTTTCATCATTCTTACCATCAATTGCTAAGTTCATCAGATCGCCCGTTTGCTTTTTCAAAACTTTCTTACCAATTTTTCACTGCTCTTTTACACTGCCCCTTTCAGTTACCAATACATTACAGCTCATCAAGTCCTCATTCAGATCATATTTTGCACACACCCTTGTTCCATCCAACTTAAATATCCATAATTTATCTACATATGATATCAAATGAATACATATAGGACACTTCGCATTTCATGGAACAACTAAAATCAAAATTAAAGCTGCCACCATCTTTCCTTCTCCATGACTATATTCCATTCTAAGTTTAATGATTTCATAAACAAACAAGTCAACACACTAGAAACACTGCACGTGCACAACTTTTAATGCAACTCTTACTCATAAACACACACACTTATTTACAATTGGCTATTCCAAAAAATCTTATCTGAAACAGGAGCTTTCTTTACACAAACCTTCCAACAAAATGCCACCTGACATCTTCCTCAAAAACAATAAGTTTCTTTGGCTTTTCCTGAACATATTGTGAATTTATTGCAACTGAATAATCTCATCTGGTTGGAAAACCATAGTAAATTTCTCAACCATTTTCCTTTCAGTACTCCATATACATCAGAATATTTTGCAAAGAGCTCTCTCTTCTTCTTCTTTATAGCGTGTTGCAAAAACTAACTATGAATTATATTCTTTACGAAATCTCCACAGGTCAAGCTCCTGCTGCGACACCTTAATACATCCCAACCAAAAGGTGCTTAGAGTAGAGGACAGTGAGCTTCTGCTGGAAAATGGATAGAACCAAGGTTTGACATGGTGGATTTTTTTGCCTACCAAAAAACAGAATTGAGGTTTAGTACAATGCTATCTGGCAAGACCAAAGCAGAGAATCCTGTAATGATCCAGGTTAGGAGTGATCTTTTCGGAAAGTGAGGAAATTATTTCTGCTAAATCTGATAAAGTGATCATGAAATACATTCGATTAACGCAGTTAATTAATCCCTCAATGTTATCGTGTATATCAAAATTGCGTTAATCAAATCTAATATCAATGGTAAAAATTACAATTCATCGATTACTGTATTAATAATTCGTTTTATATCGTACTCTTTTAGGAAAGATAAAAAATGAATGCAAAGTAAATATTTAATAAATACTTGTACCTACGTTATTTACTTCAATTTGTTTTATCAAAAGAAGTTATCAAGAGTCATTTGAACAGTTTTAGTTTTTTTCTTATCGGCATAAATTCTACGTTAATAAGCAAAATGACTCTCCAGACCTCAGCAAATAAGCAATAAAACATAAAGAAAAAGCAATGCAAATATAATACACGATGGTACAAATTAAGTGGATATTGAATTCCAACATTATTTCATAGCCGAATAGAGAAACTACATGAGTTTCATGCCAAATATATAGAACTATAAACGTTTCGGCAGATGCAAGCATAAGCAATCTTATGGGCAACTCATAGTAAAGGTGGAGTAAGCTCCAGATCACTTTCCTTAGTATTGTATTTTCCATAATATAAAGCATATCTCCTAGAGGACATGTATGATAAAAAAGACTTTGGCTCTCTATTTCAGTAATACATGATGGTTTATTTATTTTTAGTTACAATCTAAAAATTATTGAACAAAGAATTAAAAAAAAAAAAAAACTAAACCATACTATACTGACATCAGAGGTCGCGGTATCGCTCAGATACAATTTACTGTCAAATATCACAAACCTTTACATAACATGTGTTAAACCAAACTGACAGCAAAAAACAGTGCAGAATATCACTCGTAACATATCATATGAATGCACAGCTACTCATCCTCCAAGCTATATATACACTGAATTGTGTAAGAATATTTATATTAAACATTTTGTATGTATCTGTCAGATCATGCTGCAAGCTCAGCAGGGTTAAAGGTGCATAAATCAAAACTCTTGCCGCATATATCAAGGGATTGCTGCAATTAATTTCGCCGCGTTAAGCAAGGGATACCTGTAATTGTAAAAATGCAAGCAGCAAAAACTGAACTGTGTGTGTGTGTGTGTGAGAGAGAGAAGTAGCATAGAGTGAACTGAAAGAGATAGGTGATGAATTAACTGCTGTCTCCTGTAATAAATCATTGCTATTTGGAATTATGGCCAAATAGAAATAAACAGATTTTCCTTCTGAAAAAACCCTGCCAGTCACCCTTCCCTTTTTTGTGCAAAAAAAAATCTTGCATTCCCCCATCTATTTTTCGTAAAACAATACTGACCTACAATGTTCTTACAGCTTTATATGCAGTTTGTATACAGTTATATAAATCAAACTAAGAGTTAATAGCACTCATAGATATTTATTTTAAAAATCACAACTTGTAAATTTCTAACAGAGTATATCAATGTCAAGTGTTGCAAGTATTTATGCTATATTATACTGAAATAAGTGAATAGAATATCAAGTTATAAAAATAGCCATAATTTACAATTAAGAATTTGTTTACAATTGTTTCTCTTTGTTAGTCTTTTATTAGTTTTGGTTTCATAACCATGTATAATCTGCACTTCAGATGTGCCCAATAAGAAATTGATTATGTGAAAGAAAAAGATCTGAAGCATGTAGATTTATTGTACTTACCTGATAATTGTAATAATTTCAATGGTTGTTTATTGTCATTCACAATTGCAAAGTATTATGATAATGGCTGACATGCTGTCGTCAGCAACATGTTGTCTTGCTTGCTGCTTAGCTGAATAAGTGCATATGCTGACTGATGAGGCTGATGGGTGATTGACACTGATAAAGAGACTGTTTGGTACCAGGGTAATGGAGAAAACAGAAGAAAAAGAATGGAAGTCTGAACACAGACTAGAGAATTTAATCTTAGGAAGTTGAGGAAAACTTGACAGTCAGAATAAATTAACAGAAGATTCTGAAAAAGAATTGTAGCAAGGTGAATCCTTTAACTAGAAGAGTTGAAACTGTCAACAAGTGAATAGCAAATGAAATGAGATATTGAGCAGGCATTCTATTTCAACACTCGAAAAAATGCAAAATGGAGCATTTCATCTTCTGTCTCAAAGATGTGGGTGATATCAATTAATTTTTCTCAAAACAAGTGAAGGAATGAGTACAATCTGAAATATAAAGGGGCATTAATGAAGTTACGCTACTTTGATACATTGTTTGTAAAGTAAAAGATACATTGTTTATAAAAGACACTGTTTTTTTCTCTGGTAATGAATTTGTGATTTTTTTTTGTGCTTCATATAATTATAATTCCTAAGGTAACAATATTTATTTTCCATGAAACAGCGAAGATAAATCGAACAAAATAAGAAAACAGTGCATAGTCCCATGGAAGTGAAGAAGTTTTATATTTTGAGAAATGGCTTGATAAAGAACTGACTCTAACGAACATTTAATGTTCATAGGAATTTGTTGTGAAAAACAAAACATTCAGTCTAGTAGACTGATTAAGTACATGCAAACCAATAATAGAATGAGTTAGTGAGAAAGTTAACTTCTCCTATAAAAATAAAGGAGATCTCTAAAGCACAGTTTTTAATTTAGAAGGCAGTGAATCCAAATAGTTTTATAGTTTAGTTTACAATCTATATAGTTTTTAGTTTCATTAGACATATTTTTTTATTTGGTTTTGAGTCAATTATTTCCTGAATTTTAAAAGGAATAGTGTTAAAAGTTGTATACCAATTGGAATGAAATCTTGTAAATTTACTTATCACTAGAAATCAATCACTCGTAAACTTATCAATCTCTTTATACAGAGAACATAATCAAGATCCACAGTATACTTAGAAGTGCAGAGGCGAATTCTTATGCTTGCTGCACAAGCTCATTAATTGAGAAAAAAGTAATATTTATTTGTTAATAAATGCATGCATTTATAATTTATAATCCATTTAGACTTTTATTTTTGTAGACAGACGACGTCTTAAGCTTGCGCGGAAATAATTGAGCTTTGTGTTGTGTATCGAAGGCCGATGCTTGCTCGTCTAGTCAAGGCTACTTTGGCTTGCTCAGTTATAGGAGCTTCCAGGTCCTCGCTGCAGCACTGTGATTTCATTCGTGCGCATAGACATTTCTGCTCCCTTCACATCGTCTTAAGTACAAGCCATATGCAGTCAAAGTAGCTCTAGCCAGTGAGCTTCATCCAGCCTTTACAAGTCTGTGTGTTGCTTGGGAAAATTATGTTACAACCAACTTTTTATGATGATGTTATTGACCAGTTCATAAAGAAGAACCGTAGGGTAGAATTTGTATTCAAGTAGCTAAATTGAAAAAGAGAGAATATCATTTGTAAAATAAATGTTGTATTTGTATGATTAAATGTACATAAATTTCTAAATATATAGTTTTAAATGGTCAATAATTCATTATTCTGCTAATCAGACTTCAATCACACCTCTCACTCCCTGAATGATAACAAGTGCAAGCATGAATTTCAAGACCAGCATTCGCCCCTGTAGAAGCGTCACTAGTGAGGAAGAGATAAAGAAAAAAAATGTTTGAAGCATGGTTAGGAGTATGTAGTATTCTGGTATGCATATGAACAATATTATCACTGGTAATAAAAAATGCCTCAGCATCACTACCTATTAGATAAGTGCAGTTGGGAAAGAAAAGCAAGTTAGTTGTTGAACTACCCTCTGGGAAGTTGACTTGATTGAAAAGTTGGATAGAAAAAAAACAACAATATTTAAAGAAAGTCTAACACTGATAGCATTTGAGAGCCATCCAGTCAGCAAATGAATAAGACAATAACGAAGTGGAGATTTTAAGCAAAAGAAGATCAAAAAAGAGGAGATTCTAAGTTGGACATGTTCTGGTATGATATACTAGACAAACATTTACTCAATATAGCCAGTCTGGTTGCCGAGTGCTTAGTGTATCTACTCTCCAGTCAAAAAGATGCTGGTTCAAATCCCGCTGTGGGCATGGATATTTGTGACTGTGAAAATACCAGTAGTGGTGGTGGGCAGTAGATGGCACTGGTGTAGATGATTATGGTAGTTGCGGTTCAATGTAGTTGGTGAATGGAGTGTTGGAGTTTTGCATCATTGATGCAAAAGTGTGTATAAACTCATTTTATAGAATTTATGGAGAGAAAAACACGTGTTAGAGCATGTTACTTTACTTATAACTAAGGAAATTAACATTTGATGTTTCAGCCCCTATATCAAGATCATCTCATCAGGAAAACATACATATGAACATGACACTACATAAAAGTAAGTAAATCTTACTACTTTGTTAATCGTTTATATATATATATATATATATATATATATATACTAGCCTGACCTATGGTGGGGAAAAAAATCATAAAATAAAAGTAAAAGTAAAATAAATAAATAAAAATCTAAAAAAATAATAAAATTTAAAAAATAATAATAAACGAATAAAAATAAAATCTATAAATAGTTTTTTATACATAATAAGTGTAATAACATAAAGATGATTAAAAAAATTACAGCAGAACTATATCAAATGCATCTTTACACAGTCCTGTTTGTCTAAGGTTTTCCTTTGTTAGGGTTCTAGATCCTATATGTGTTGCAGATGAGTCTTCCAGATTTTTGGAATTACTAATCCATCATTCTTGTAATTCCAGTTCCAAGAATACTGATGTCATTAACTCTCAAAATGCCCTCCTAATAGAAACTTAGCTATGAGTACAAGAGAGAGTAACTAGAACCACTGTCTAACCTACATGCTATTTGACATATTCATTGACAAAAATAGCATTTACAAGTTCATGGATATCTAATGCCAGAAATGGCAAACAATAAATTGCCTCGTGGAATTTCTTCTGGCTAAAAATTTTGCCTCATTCTATGAGATGCATTTGATGCTTGTAACAAAATTCTTCAAATCATTCAGATGACCTCTTGAACTTTATATCATTGAACCTCAGAAGGATCTGGGAGGAACTGTTCAGATGTCTGCCAATGATGCAAAATTGGGTGGAGTAACAGTTAATACAGATGTTAAAATTTTGCAGGATGATTTGGATAGACTAGCAGTCTGGGCAAAGGAGAATGGATGTTGCATTAATGAGGCAAGGTGTAAGTTAATGCATTTGGGATGAAAAGATTACCAGCTGTATACCACATTGATGGAACTGTACTCCAGAAAACTGACAAAGCCAGAGATTTGGGTAGTGGATAAGGAGCTACAGTTTAGAGGGAATGTAGCAAAAGTCACTAAAGTAGCTCATTAGATTACTTGGTTACTGAAGAATACTTTGACAAGCAGAGACAAGTAGGTTATTATTCCTCTTTATCGAGGCTTGATAAGACACCATCTTGACTACTGTGTGCAAATCTGATCATCTGGGTTTCTTGGCGATGAGGAAGAGGTGGAGAGGATCCAGAGATAAGTGACGAAGATGGTAGCAGGTCTATGAAATGAACCTTATGAAAACAGGTTAAAGATCTGTGGGTTACAGAAACTGGTTGACAGGAGGAAAAGAGGTTTATTTATTTATTTATTCGTATGGCATGAATATCAAAACATGCAGTGCAGTACAATACACTGTCACTTTAAAAACATATAAAATTAAAATTCATTTTAAAAACCAATAAAATTATAAGGTTACATCCATATTGGTCAGATAGTTCATAGCTTCGGGTGTAGCACTTAAGAAGTCCAATTTGTCTCCTGAATATGCTCTGAGATAACACAGTCACAATATGGTCTACAGTTTGTCATTGAGCTCCACAATCACAATGCGGGGCTGATCGTTTACCCCATTTATGTCCGCACATACACCATGACCAGTTCGTATTCTATTAAGCTGAGTCCAGGATTTTCATGGGAGGTGTGAGCAAGACTTTCTTGTAATTCTTTGAGAGAAAATTTTGCGATGTCATCTGTCTGGCTCTCCCACTGTTCTTGCCACTTTTGCTTCAGATCAAAGTTAGATCGTAGTAGTAGTTGGGCTAATTGTAGTGGTGGATGTCTTGATCTCAATCATCATACACTTAAGTCTGGGAGATCTAAATGTATTGGTAGGGCTGTGTTCTCCAAGATTTTCTTATACTCCTGTAAGAGAGCCTTAGTCCTGCACAGATTCGGTGGAACAATGTTACTAAGAGCTGGAAGCCAGTGTGTAGGTGTTGATTTAATTGTGCCAGAAATCAGTCTCATTGTATTATTCAGTTGGCTATCAACAAGTTTAACATGTGTGCTATTTAGCCACACTGGTGAGCAATATTCGGCAACAGAGAAAACTAGACCAAGAGCTGTAATCCACAGATTATCAGCTGTTGCTCCCCATGTCATGCCTATTAGTTTTTGTATTATGTTGTTACGGGTTCTTAACTTAGCGGAAATGTTTGTTAGGTGTTGCTTGTAAGAGAGTGTGTGGTCCAGGGTCACACCCAAGTACTTTGGAAACTTATCATGTCGTAGTAAACATCCTTCAAAGAAGATATGTAAAGTGACACCTGCCATGTGATTATTAAGGGGAAAGCTTGATACTTCTGTTTTTGAGCTGGAGCCTCAATTTTTTGTAATATTCACTTATTGTTTTCAGATCTTTTGTAAGTACATCTTCAGCCTGATTCATGTTTTTGATGGTAGCAGGCAAGTGATATGTGTATAGGTTATAAAGTGAGGGTGCTAATACTGACCCTTATGGAAGACCATTATTAAGTTTTCGTTGTTAAGACATTTTATTTCCTAATATAACTTGAAACGTTCAGTGAGCATGGAGGAAATTAAGTGTGCAGTCCATTTACATGGGACAATGCTAAGAAATTTGTATATAAGACCTTCATGCCATACTGTATCATAAGCTGCTGTTAGGTCCAAGAAGACAGTGATGTTTTTTCTTGCTTCTGAAATCCAGCTTCTATGTATGATGTTAAAGTGAGCACTTGATCACAGCAACCACGTTTTTCTCTAAAACCAGCTTGTTCAATCGGGACGTGCTGCATAATTGGTATGGACAATCTGTTGTACAGAAGGCGTTCAAACATTTTATAGGTGCAACTCAATAAAGCAATAGGTCTGTAACTTTTTGCCTCCTGGGGTGGTTTTCCAGGTTTAAGAATAGCAACTATTTTTGACTTCTTAAACTGGCTAGGTAGTCAGCCAGTCAATAATATATCAGAAAAGAATTCACAGAGCCATTTTATAATATTTGGCCTGCTATTAATCAGAAATTCAGGATGGACACTGTTGAAGCCTGGGGCCTTGCCTGCTTTGATATATTTTATGACGGCTTTTACTTCATCTATAGTGAAGATTGAGGCATATTGTGAAAAAGCGGGGCATTTATTTTTAAAGCTCTAAGTTCTTTCTTAACTTTCTTGGTATGTTCACGGTCCCTAGGTGCCCTTGACATATTAACGATTTGATTAGCTATTTTCTCAGGGGAGATTAGTTGTGGATAGTTGTTGGAAAAGATTCCAAGCTTTCTACTTGATCGTTTGAAGTCAAGATTTTCAACCGTATCAATCCATTTTGTTTTTCGAGATGAGTTCAGGCTATGTAGTAATTCATCTGCTATTTCAGGATCTTCACTTTTCAGGAACTCTCTGTAGAGATGTTCACTCTCGTCATTCAAGAAAAGAAGTGATATGATTGAAACATACAAATTACTGAAGGATTTTTACAAGATTAATAAAGAATAAATTTTGCAGAACAAATTTGGTGGTGGGAGAACTAGGGGCCATTTTTGGAAAGTGAGCAAGAGTGTTAGAACTAGATTTTTTGCTTGGAGAGTGGTGGATGAGTGAAATAAGTTGCAGAGTCTTGTGGGTGCCATGAGTATGAATGAGTTCAAAGCAAAGTCTGACAGATACTGTGGCAGATATAGTGCTTGACATGATGTTTACGATCTCCCTCAATGAGTCTAAGGACTCCAAGGAGTAGCTTAGATATTTTACATATCTAGTCTACAGACAGTAGACTAGATATTTTGCATGAAAAATGGCAAACGAGTGGAATGGATTGCCAGAATTAGTCATGAGTGCCCCAATAGTGACTGAGTTTTAGGAGAGGTATGATAGATTTTGTGTGTGTAAACATTAGTGTCTCCCATGATGAGCCTCCAGACTCCATGGGGATACCACAAATAATAATAAAGTCCAAGAGGTCATCTGAGTGATTTGAAAAATTTGGCTTCAAGCATCAAAGGAATCACTCACTGCTTGAATACTTTCTTCGAGAAAATGAAGGTAATTATTATTAATAAATATGGTTATTATTATGGTTTTTCAATTACTTCATACCTGAAGTGTAAAACTACCAAGAAGAGGTCCTGAAAAGCTCTCCTGAAGATGTAAAAGCTGTTTTACTTCTTGATAATGCATCAGTCCATCCTAACTGAGAAGTTGGTTAGTAGGAATGGAAGAATAAAATGCATCTTCCTTCCTCCAAACACCACTTCTATAATACAGCCTACAGACCAGGGAGTCATTGTTGCCTACAAGAGGCTGTATAAGAAGTTTCTTGAAGAGGTTACGGTTATCTTGGAGAACAAAAACGATCCCAAAGAAGATACAAGAGAAGCCAGGACAATTCAAAATTTGCATGCATACAACATCAAATCCACCATCTTTAATTTTGCTGGTCAGAGGTCAGAAACTACCTTAGTCAATCGCCTTTGGATCCTTCCCAACATCTCTTCATCCTTCTGAAAACCAGGTGACCAAATCTGGGCACAATAGTCCACGTGTGGACTAATCAAAGCCTTATACAACAGAACAAGAATCTCCCTACTTCTACACGTCAGTGTCCTCCGCATCATTCCCAGAAGCCTTTGTGCTGTTTCAACAATTTTGGCTCTGTGTCCACTAAATTTCAGATCCATATCCACTATCATCCCTGAATCTCTTATTTCTTCCACCTCCAACAATATATCCTCACCAAGCATAAATTCTGCATCTCATCTTTGTTTTCCAATTTTTAAAACCTTACATTTTGCAACATTGAACTCACATCTCCATTTCCGTACCCAATCACTCAATTTATTCAAGTCTTCTTGTAAGACCACAACATCTTCACTACTCTTCATGGTTCATTCCAAATTTGCATCATCTGCAAACAAATGAATATCTCCATCCAAATCTTCACCTATATCGTTAATATACAAGTTAAACAGTAATGGCCCCAAAACAGATCCCCTGAGGCACTCCACTAGTGATTTTCCTTTTCCTGGATATCGCTCCCCCATACTCAACTTGTTGATACCTATCAGATAGCCAATCTCCAAACCAATGCACTAATCTAATATCCAACCCCATCTGCTCTAGTTTGACTATCAATTTATCATGAGGTACTCTATCAAAAGCCTTTGCGAAATCTAAGTATATTACTGTGTATCCTTCTCCTGTGTCCAAGGAAGCAGTCACTTTATTGTAATAAGTAAGTAGATTACTAAAACATGTGCTCCCTTTAGCAAATCCATGCTGTCCATCAAAGATAATACCATTGTTGTCAACCCAACTCTGGATCCTAGTTCTCAAAAGTTTCTCCAACAACTTAACCACAACACCTGACACACAGATAGGCCTATAGTTTGATGCTTGAGTTCGATCACCTCCTTTATGTAAAACAGTAATAACAGTAATTTATGTAAAACAGTATATAAAAACAGTACTAGAAATATTGGTGCTAAGAAAACAGAACACCCCCTTGTTTCTGGTCTGGTACTACAAATCCAACCTCATATTTAAAAATCATGTGTATGCAAAAACTAATAAAGTCACATCAAGAAAAAAAGCAAAAAAAAACATGCAAAATATAAAGCAAATAGATAAAAAACAAAAATACTATTTCATATCACTACACAAGGGAAAAAAAAAAAGATAATGACAACACATTTATCATAAAAATGTGCTGTCATTTTCTCCAATCACTAAAAAGAAAAACAACCACATCAAAAAAATAAACATGCAACAAAACAGAACATAACCACAATGAAAAACAGGAATCATCTATGGGAAAATACATGAAAACTAAAACACTAGCACTACAAAAGCTAAAACAAAAATACTATTGTGTACATCAAATAAAAAAGAAATAACATCACCTTCACACAAAAAAAGAAACAACAATTCCAAACATCACCATATCAATCAAAACAATCATTTCTATAAAGATAATGGAAGGCAACTTCTTGTGACATTTGTCAGGTAATACATACATTAAGTCATATGGTTTTCTAGAGCTACTATTATTAAAGAAATGCCATGCATATACTAATACAGCCACTTCAGGCATGCAATTATATTCAGCACTGACAATAAGATATATATATATATATATATATATATATATTCACATGGAGATGCACAAAAAAACATACCTTTTGTGCTAGCTGTAAAGAAATCTTTCCAATTCCATCTGTAAAAGTATATGGTTTTTTTGTTTCTGGATGCTCTCCCCGTTTAATATCTTCTTCAGGATTGGCAACATTTGTGCAGCTTTGCACAACATTTATACATCCCACAGATTGAGAAAGCATCTGACCCATCCGGGCCATATATTTAGCAGGATTTCTTATTCCACTCAAATCTCCAACCGCATCACGATAATACTTTGCATTTCTTCCAGCAGAGTCAACAGCATACAACCACATTCCATGTTCACGCAGCTGACTTGTTGAGCATCCAATAACCTTATAATGCCGACAACCAATTTTTATGCCTCTCAGTAAAATATTTTTAACATTTTGTCTAAGGAATTCCATTTTAAAATTATGATCTCCTTGTAGCTGATAATTTAATTTTTCATAATTGTCATCTCTCAGAAAAACTCTTAAAAGATAGTCGGCATTGCAGTCCCTAAGTAATCGATTTTTAAAACTAGGATAAGAGGGTAATAAAAGCACTCTAGTTGGTGTTATCATTGCTCGTTTTATTCTTACAATTGCATCTGAATTGTCATCCAATCTTCTTTTTAATAATCTATTTTCACTGCATTGCTGCAGTAATCTATTATTATATTTAGTTATCAAATGATCCAATGCTGAATGGAAAAAAACAATATTCCCATTCTCTAAAGCAAAGTATATTTCATTCAGTGCTTCACAAAGAATACGAGGATTACTTCTAGCACATTCTTTTAACTTACAGTTCACTTTTTCCAAGGTTCCTTGAATTTGTACCTCATCAGCAATTTCATATCCTCTTGACAATACCATTTGCAATGCATAATTACAGTTGTAATCATCACTGCAACAAAAAGGTTGTGGGAGTTTGGGACTAGCTTCAATCGACTGCATTGGGGCAAAGTAAAGGTCAATGCTGCTTCCAGCTGCTCTACGCCTATTTATCATTTGAATAATAATATCCCAATGATCCCAAGAAAAGGTTACTTTCAATACATTTGACCTACCCACTGAATTTTTCAAACCATTGAAAGGCTCACCATCAATCTGAGTGACCCTCTTCCATTTTGTAGATAATGTAACATCATTCAGTGAGATATATTGGTCTGTTTTTTGTTCATCTTCTTTTTGTTCTTTCTTTACGTCATGAACTGCATACATCAAAGGAGGATGTTTTAAAAAAAGAAACATTTCAGTTGTTCCTCTTTTGCTGTCTTTTGTACCATATGTTGAAACCAGAATTTTAGAGATTGAAGCATATTTAATTCGAAGATAATGTAATCTATGGGTTTGGGAACTGCAAACTTTTCGTGAAATTTTGGAAATGTTAGTTCTAGATGAACTCTGAGAATTAGCTGGTTTTGCATCTATATCAGCAACCACAAAATAAACTGATAACTGCTGTTGATCATGTTCAAAGGTACCTTCTGTTTGTGTGAATTTAAATGTATTTTGCTTGCATTTTAAATTCCTAGAAGTTGAAAAATGGTCAACAAATGTATTCAAACCTACTACTGTTCCTAATGAAAAATGATTAAACTTTACTCTTCTATCAATGCTATGAATTTCATAATAAGATAACTTGTCAAATTCCATTAAGGTTAACCACCAATGAGGTAATAAGTTCCATTTTGTTGTTTCACTTAAGGAAGCGGTGCACCACTGTCTTATGAGGTGATTATAGGAGCATTCATCCACTGGTCTGCCAAAATCAATCTCACAATCTGCATAATACATCGTTTCATGATATAAATGATGTTCTTTTTTCTGATCAAAAGCTTTGAACTTTATTTCCAAATTTAAATGCTTTCTTAACTGTTCCTTAAACCAGTGATATTCTGTATTCTGTCCATTAATAGGAAGCCAGCATATCCTAGCTAAAATGTAGTTCTGTTTGACTTCTGACATTCTGCAGAAAAAAGGAGACAAACAAAATTAACAGATCATAAATTAAAGAGCCTCATATGGGCACATTAAAAAAGAAATAAAATTAAAATTTAACATGAATGTTAACTTTTTAGAGAAGTATAACATGAATATGTACAGAAAGGAGGTGTTCATAAACAGGTAGTGTTTGATTATTCATAAACCACACCAAGAGATTATTATTATTATTGCGCGACACCTCCAGGGAGTCCAAAGACTCATCGAGGGAGGGCACATACTCTACATCTCTCTGTCTCTGTCTTCATCTACACCAGCGCCATCTACTGCCTACCACCACCACTAGTAATTTCACAGACAATCAGAAACATCCATGCCCATGATGGGATTCGAGCCCACAGCCTTTTGGCTGGAGAGTGGATAAGCTAACCACTTGGCCAACCAAGCCAGCAATGTTAAACACATTTATTAAACTCACTAATATTTTTATTAATGTTTCAACTGTAGAGAATTTTTAATAAATGAAGGATAGTTGCTGTAAAGGAGGAAAGTGATTTGGATAAATTAATGGCCTATTTGTAGGTGGAGCTGTCCATGCTCTCTACTATTGGACATGGGGCTATTAGCTTGTGAATTTTAGGTATCCCATATATCCAAGATGATTTGACATAAGGTTGATAGGCTAACCTTGACAGATTCTGACATGATCAGTTTCGATGTTACTTCACTATTGACTAATGTAACTTTGATAGAGACTCTTGACTTCATTAAGCACCATTTCCCCACCCACTGACATAATGAATTATTCAGATTCACCAAATATGCAGGTTATTTCTTATGGAAAGGAAAAATATACAAACAGCTGGATGGGACTGCTGTGGATTTCCTCTTTTCCCTTCTTTAGGTAACTTCTATATGGAAGTTTGAAAACCAAACACTAACACAGCCACACTTAACCAATAGTTTGGCTACATAGACACATTAGATACATTTTTAGCATGTGAATAGCCAACATCCTAAAATAAACTAAGCCGTAAAAAAAAGAAACTAACAACTCATACAGGAAAGTATTTACATAAACAATCACATCACTACCTTTCCCAACAGTATGGCATCCTCAAAACATTTACTCAGCAAGCCGAGGCTATTTATTCAAATGACACAGCCCTTGAAACTGAGCTCAAGGACCTTTGCAACCATTTTTAGCCAATGGCTACAGCCCGTATAAAATAGAAAAAATAACGCATGCACTCCCCCCATCACCAACACACAAGATCACAGCAAAGCCATTCCCATCCCATATGTTAAGGATACATTTTAAAAAAAAAATAGCTAGTTCTCTGCAAATATCATCTCCATGCCACTTTCAATCAGCTACCTTCATACATTATAAAGATCAACTGCATCCTCTTGAACATCCTGGAGTGTATAAAGTTCTTGTGCTGCAGTTTAGCCAATTTTGGAGAGGCTAGTAGATCAGTTAATGTTCATCTTGAAGAACACAAAAATTACATCCACAATCATCTGTCTAGTAAGTTAGGATTGGTAGACCATGGTCTGAATGAAGGAAAATATCTTTATTACATAGAAAATTAGGCCTGAGAGACTATTTTTAGAATCAGTATCAGCTAAGAAGCACTCTCCCAACCTCAATAAGTATGGTTCCATTGATTTATCAATGATCTGGGAGATTATCATTTTAAGACTTGATAACCTGAATCTCTAAATTAATTTTATGGTTATCCAACCCATAGAGAGTGTAAGGACATTAGTTCTGTTTTCAATTACAATCAGAATTGTTTTCCACAGCTACTTGTGCAGTGCTATGTGCATGTCACAGTTATAATTGAGCTCTGATGATGCTGCATAGAAAAACCAGAGACTTATTAGCGAGTTTAATAAATGGGATTTTCATCTCTTGGTGTTGTTTATAGCATGAAGAATTATTATGAATATAGCATGAATAAAGTTGTATTGCTCTAAAAAAAAGGCACTGTGAAACAATTCATATAATTAAAAGCAATATATATATACATAAAATATATATGTGCATAAAGAAACAAGTGATGATGCTATAAAAGACCAGTATGAGCTAAATAAATGGTGTGAAGAATCTAATTTCTTTACAAGCCAGATCTGAAAACTAATTTAAAAAAGTCTAAGGGTTGTCACTCACACACACAAGAATTTTTATAAAAAATTTAGCTTTCCCATGAAGTGGGAGAAAACCATAGCATCAGATTCATAGTAGTCCAAATTTTAATGTGTCCTGAATAATCAGATTTACCTTATTTACAATAATATAGATCTCAATGTTTTGTTTTACTAATCTCCAGTGAATGGTCTGTCTCATCTATTGTGAACTCCCATACGCAGCTCCAGAAATCCACTTGCCACTGATAAGTTATAAGAGACAAGTGAATTTCAGGCTTCATTCTGAATGTACTCAAAAGATATTATTTTCTTCATCTAATTTATACTTTTTTCCCCCATTTTAAAACATCATCTCATTCCAGCAAACTTATTACAGAAGTTTTATTTCCAACTCTGGAAATATAACCCAGCCTGGTTGACCAAGTGGTTAGCATATCCGCTCTCCATCCAAAAGGCTGCAGGTTCGAATCCCGCTGTGGGCATGGATGTTTCTGATTGTCTGTGAAAATAGTGGTGGTGGTCGGCAGTAGATGGTGCTGGTATAGATGATAAAGGTAGTTGTGGTTAGTGGAGTGGTGCAGATGGGGAGTTGCAGAGCAGGTGTCCTCTGTCGATGAGTCTTTGAACTCCCTGGAGGTGTTATGTAATAATAATAACAACTTCTGGATCAAAATCCTAATTAATGCAAACAGTAGTGTTCCTTTTAAAAAAAAATCACAAAATGTGTCAAATTTTAATTACCAGTTTTCACTAAAATTCAAAACAAACCAGTCTTTTTCACTTTCTTCCATCCTTTTATCTCCCTTTTTAAGGTTAAGAACGTTATTTTTCTTTCCATATGAAAGATTGTAAAAAAACAAACAGTCATTAAAAACTCAACCTACTGCATCTCCTTCCACCAGTCCTGTAGTCACTACCATAACTCAACAGCTGGTATAAAGTATGCACATACGTGCTCAACACTATTAATTAAAAAAAAAAAAGTTCTACTTTTCTCATGATATATAATTTCATCAAGAAAAGAAGCTTGTAATTATAAACACAAATTAAAAGTGGCACAATTTAATTAAATACTGTAATATATCTTATTCGTTCAACATCTACCCTAAAGAAAGTGTGCAAATGTAATATATCATCTTAGCAAACTTATGAAAATAAGCTTAGAATAATACGATGCTGATTAGGACAATACTAAAGATGTAATATAGTAACTAGAGTAAGGAAAGGTGGTGTAGATGGAATAGCCTTGAACAACACTTAGTACAATACTAAAGCTCAAAAAATGAATTAGCTTACATGTAATTAAATAACTGAATAGGAAATTACTATTCCTTGATATCCTTCCTGAAATAATTTATTTTTTTATTATTCAGGCCTCCATGGAGTCAAAAGACTCATCAAGGGAGGTCCTTCCTAGGAAACACAAACTCTATCATACCACTCCTTAAACTCATTGACTGTTCTCACTCTCACCACACTATCAGGCAATGCATTCCATGGTTCAACCACCCTCCATGCAAGGAAACCACTCCTCACCCTCTTGCTCACAGTTTCCTTTCGTAACTTCCAGGGATGGCCCCTTGTCATCACTCCTTCCCGCTGTTCAACCAAGCGAAAGAACTCCCCAATGTCAACCCTGTAACCACCTCTCAACAGTTTAAAAGTCTCAATCATATCACCTCTCCTTCTATCCACCAAACTCTGCAGTCCACATTCCCTCAGCTGATCCTCGTAAGTAACATTGTACAGTCCTGAAACCATCTTTGTTATCTACCTTTGTACCCTTTCCACAATTAATTATTTCCCTTCAAATCCCTGGGACCAAATCTGACAACAAAAGTCTAAGTGTGGTCTGATGAGGGTCTTATACAACAGAATGATAACTCTTATCTCTGCAGGTCAGTGTCCTTCTCATTATTGCAGCAATACTCTGTGTTATCTTCACCACCTCTGCAATATGTCCCCTGAATTTCAGGTTTCTATCAATCATCAACCCCAGATCTCGTCTCCCATACTTCCTCCAGTATAGCTCTTCCAATAGAGTATGCAGCGTCCCATCGATGTGTCCCAAGCCTCAAGACCTCACATTTTGTTGCATTAAACCAGTGATGGCAAATCTTTTTACCCAGGTGTGGCAAACATTTTTTTTTTTTTAAATATTGACGTTGTTGATGTGCCACTTGCATACATGCATTATAAATTTAACTACATAATCATAGATGGTGACTTATACATATCATATTAGGCTATTTATTTAATAGGACATTGATATAAAATCTATAAATTCATATTATACAATTAATTTAATAAACTGAAATTACAAACTTACATTACATTTAATGACTTTTCTGTTGCTGAGTTCTGGTAGAAAGTTGCTTTATAGAAGGGCTATAGTGTGTACATTTTAATGCTACACAGGCAACGCTCAAATCATTGCTCAATCTATTTCTCCCTTTCAATTTGATATTATTTAAGGCAGAAAATAGAGTTTCACAAGAGTAAGTAGAAGAGAAAATTGTTGGAAGAGCTTTAGCAAAGATTTTAAGAGCACGAAAGTTTCCGGGAAGGCTATTCCACACGCTAAGAATTTCACATTCTGAATTTTTACACTCGGCATCATGCAGACGTTTCCACTCAAGTTCTTGTAATTCATTTCTAAGAGCAATAAACTTTCTTTTCCAGATAGGATTGCACTGGAAGTCGGCTAGTTGCATTTCTAGATCTTTTAAATCCAACCACTCAAAGCCATCTAATTTAAGATCCATGAATTCTGTTTCATCAGGATACTTTATGAATTGGATTGTTTGTTCCAACATTCGAAATTGCTCAAATCTAGAAGAAAACTACTCAGTTACTGACTAGAACTTCGATAGATTGGTTGATATGTTGTTCACGATTTTGGGGGCTGGTTTTGATAAAAAAAATTTTCACTCTTGGGAAATACTTAAAATTGTTACTTTCTAAATCACGTTGAAATATTTTGAGTTTATTCTCAAAGCTCTTGATCATGCCAAACATAACATCAACAGATTTTCCAAAACTTTGCAATTGTATATTAAGTTCATTCAGGTGCAATGAAAAATCTGTGAAAAACATCAGCTTACTGAGCCAAGCAGAATCATTCAACTGAGAAAATTCATGCTCCATGCCCTTCGTATTTAAATATAATTTAATTTCATTTAAACATTTAACAAACCGTTCAAGTACTTGGCCACAACTCAACCATCGAATATTATTGCACATTAATAGACCATTGTACACTGATTCAACTTCGCTTAAAAGTGAATTAAATTCTCGTTTGTTTAAAGCCCTGGCAGCAATAAAATTAGTTACCGTTGTCCCAATTCTCATCACATCATCCAAATCCTTTAAGCCTGATTTTGCATACAGTGTCTCCTGATGTATTGATGGAAACAAACCAGGGGATGACCAACATATTCTGTAAATTGTTTGATAAAACCGACATTATGGCCAACCATATTAGGCCTTCGAATATATTCGATTAATATATTCTATTACAACTGATGGCGCACCATCAGTTGTAATCGAAAATATTTTCGATAAATCTGTTTCTCACGGAACACTTTAACAACGCAGTCACATATGTCTTTACCTGTTGTGTTTTGAGGTAAATTTTCTAACTTTATCAATTCCTCATGACAGAATCACCATGAACATCTTGCAATAATAGCCAATCGAGCTGATGAAGTAATATCTGTAGTTTCGTCGAGACAAATGGAAAAACAAGGGCATGAGTTCAAGTCATGTTGTATTTGATTTTCTATACTAGCATTCATTGATATAACTCTGTCTTTAACAGTATTCCTACTTAATGGTAACTCTTTCATGCACTTTACAATAGCTTCCTTATTATGAAAGTCCTCAAATAAAAATGGTGCACACTTTACAAAAGCTTCTTTAATATAATCACCATCACCAAGTGGTTTCCCATGTTCAACAATAGTATGTGAAATACTGTAACTTGTGACTACTAAATTTGAAGGTCCTGAAACAAATTTAATTAAAGTTCCTGATTGTGATTCTGCCAGTTTTAGATGTTGCGATATGTATTCTTTGCGTTCTTCAAAAGTTTTTTCTAGGTGCCATTTGTGCTTAGTTTCAAAATGTCTTCTTGCATTCCAAGTTCTACTCACAGATAGCTCACCACACAATTTACAGAGAACTTTATTGCCTCTATCAATAACACCATGTTGTTCAGTCCAGGCATCTTGGAAATTTCTTCCACTTCCTTTCTGTGATAATTTTAGTTTTTTATTAGTGCTAGCTGCAATTGTAAAAGGGTTCACATATTAAAAAAGAGCACAATTATATACAGTGGTAATTAAGCAGTAATAATTAATAAGAACTAACAAGTATTGGAAATGAATTATACACCAGCAATTCAAATTACTTAAGTGGCAGACCATGCAAGACTACTACTACTTCTTTCAGTAGGGTTGCCAGATTTATTACCGGTCCGTTCCTAGCAACCTTGTTGCATTTTACTCTATCACAGTGCTTCCCAAAATTCTGGATGTCAAAAATTCTTTGCAAAAATTAAAATATTTCACGGCCCCTCCCTTGAAAAAAAATCTTAATAGAAACATATATTATTATAATATTTATTGTATTTATATTCATTACAAAACATATACAGCGAATATTGCAAAAACCAAATGCATATATTACATTCTTTGCCTCTTACCATTTGGTTCTGAAAACTATGTGCAGACCGTTCTGGTAAATTATGAAATACTGTCCTTTTTTTGAGTCTGTTTCTGCTTCTGATTGTTCGCAGGATTTTTTTTTTTTTTTTTTTTTTTTTTTAATCAGCCACTTATTCATCTCAGGGGTAAATTTTTTAACGTAGAAAAGATCAAATAATAGCACCACTTACCGATACTGGCACACCACAGACTAACAACATGAAATTAGTGAATATTACCTGAATAAGGGAATCCCTGGACCAGGAACATTTTTCTCTTTTGTGACTTTTCTTCCTTTACGGTAATTAAGCCTAACGCGAAACAGACAGCAATGACAGGTTATTAAGAAGTGCATATGATTGCTGCAGTATTAACAAAAGATCGTGCAAGTGAAAGATAAAAGCATAGCTGACAACTGAGTTGAAATGCTAACTCTCTTCAACCGAATTCCATATGTGAAACTGCCATAACATTCATTATATATATATATATTACTTAGTTTTAACATTTTTATGAATTTTAACACGTTTACAATTTTAACACATTCGGTTGAATTTTACTGCTGCCTTGGGAAATCGAACTCGCACACATCTAATTAATAACAATGGTTTTTAGTTAGATACTGTGTTTGCCCATGCAACATATAGTTTGTTTGTCTATATAGCATAGTTTCTGTATGAGGGGACATGTGATTCATTAATTAGCGTGTTTTTATCCCAGTTGTCTCTAATTGCACTATTTGTTGAGAAATATATTACACAGATTGCTCATACCTTATTCACTGGCATAATAAAAGTACTTGTTTCTATTGCCTCTGCAGTATAGTGGCTGTTAGGGAGGTCATGTTGTTTACCACTTCAAGCTTTAAGCTTTTTTTCATGTGTGAAGTATATGCGAAACTTTTATTGGTAAGAGAAAACTAGCTCGGATGACAGTGATAATACAAAATGAGTTTTGATATGTATATAAAGTCAATATCAATAGTCCCTGATTAGGAACGCGTGATGAAAGGGACAGGAAGATTTGGAGCTTCCCTGGAGAGCTTCGAACTAAATACAATTAACCATTGCTTTGAAATGAAACATGAATAAGCAATATTTACTAATATTCATTAAGCGCCAAAATATGCAGGAAGCAAAGTTTGTGAACCAACACCAATGTGTGAATTTTTCCATTAAAATATAAAAAATAACAAAAAAGAAATAATAAATAATAAAAGTTAAATACGTTTCTTTTAAAATAAAAAAAATCTACTCAGTCTTAAAACCTTTTAAATTTGTTTTCATTATTTCACAGCCCCCCTCAACAAAAACCTACGGCCCCCAAGGGGGGCCGCGGCCCACAGTTTGGGAAGCGCTGCTCTATCATGCTACTAAATAGCAGCTGTTTAGTAGTATTTAGTGCGACGTCATCGTAAGTTGTTACTATTTGCATTATTTAACAAAATTTACTGAATTTATTGCAACTATAAAAATGTTTTCATTATTTACTCAGATAAATTCAATATTTAATGCCGCGAATTATATTTTCTGTTAAATTGGTTTTAAATGTTTAGAACTTATATTACTCAGTTGAGAGACTTGGAATGCATGCATCAACGAATTTCGCACAGAAGTCAAATGAAAACTAAGTTTATAATATATAAAGCACATATTTATAAGTCTGTATCGTATAACATTGATAATAATTTTTATATCATATGACTATGCAGAAATTATAATGATTAAGAAAGAAAATGTACACTTAAAACGTTCATTGTTTTTAGGCTAGTTGGGAGTTGCCAGTAGAGGGATTCGTAGTCTGTAGTGTTTGTTGAGAGCTCCTGATAAGATAAGTGTTATTTTAAGTTATCATTGACAATTTTGCTTGAATGTTACGTAGTTTTGTTTGCTTTGCGTATCTTAGTGTGTCTGTTTGTGTGTTTTTGGTGTTTCAATTATTAATTTGATAAAATATGATAGAAGCGAGCTCCCGTAAAAAGGAAAATGGCTAGTAACAATGGTTCACCATCTTTGTTAAATAACTGTAATATAAAGGAGTTTATTCAGTGTACTATCTGGGAAATGTACGCTTTGCAGAGAGCAGTTGGAGTGTGGTTAGATGATGATAATGGAGTGAATGTGTGTAGAAAATGTAAGGAAAATGAGGAATTAAAGCGTATTTCAGGTCGTGAGTGTGATAGTTTTGTCAAATTTCAGAATGAAGATAATAGCAATATGATAAGAAACTGCAAGGTTGTACCAGAGAACTGTGAGGGCAGGAATGTAGAAAACATGAATGTAGAAAGTGTGAATGATGGTATTAATACAGAGGAAATTAATGGTTTAACAGTTAATAAAAAAGATGAGATAAATGCAATGAGTGAGATCGCGTTGTTGAGCGGAGCGATACATAGAGCAAAACGGCAGCTAGAGCGTATGCACAAATGTCTACCGAGTGTACCAGCCAATAATAAAAAGTATGATAGGAAAAATAAGAGTATGTTTGTGAACATAAACAAAATGAAGGAGCAAGTGCTATATGGAGATTTGCTAGTACGAGGTGTGTTAGTAGAGAATTTGACAAAATCGTACCAACCTGGTGCGACCATCAAGGACGTAAGTAAATCTATTAGAGAGCAAAAGGTCAAAGGGTGAAAGAAATGATAGTTGTAGCAGGTACGAATGATTTGAAAGGAGATAAAATGGAAATGATAGAGGACCTGAATGAATTGTTTGAGGTAGCAAACGAAAAGAGTGAGAGAGTTAGGATGATTAGTCTTTTGCCGCAGTACAACAGTGAAGTGTTTAGGAGGGCCATAATTGCAAATGACTTTATGCGTGGGTTATGCACAATGAGTGGTGTGGAATTTGTGGATGTGTGGAGTGAGTTCGATGGGCGAAAGGATCTATATAAGATGGATGGTTTGCATTTGAATGGATTCGGTGATCCTCCCAATTTCCTCAAAAAATCACTAATTTTGCTAGATTAAGTATCAATGTTCCCATATGATTCATTTGCATATGTATTAGAGGAATATTTATAAACATAAAAACAAGTGATGATGATGATATAAGCATCATCAATTGTTTTATCCTAACAAGGATCTCTATGAACCTATTATTTCATGTATGTGTTTTTAAATATTAAATAGCTCATATCATTAGTTCATCTCCATGGGTTATGTAATTATTAATACTATTGGTGTCATCATCATGCTTCCAAATAGTCAAAAGACCCATCATGGGAGATCACTTGCACACACGTATGCATGCATAACTCATCAAACCATGCACAGAATACTTTCACCATCTTTACACTAATGAAACTCTTAGGCAATGCATTCCAATCACCACTCTCAATGCAACAAAAACATACTTCTCACCATTCCATCTCCCCCTTGTTAAACAGAGTTTCCAAGACTGACCTCCCCAATACTCCTCCAGTTCTATGAAAACTTCTTTGTTAATCTGGTAATAACACCTTACCAACTCATATGTCTCTATCATATTGCTCACTTTACCCCTACATACGCTCACACTCCTCTTCCTATCCACTAACCTCTGTAAATTGCATTTTCTCATCATACTCGACATTACAGAGACCAGAAATCAGCTTAGTGAACTGCCTCTAGACCTTTTGCAATATCTCTTCTTCATCCTGAAAACCAGGTAACAAATTTGAGCACAGTAGACCCTATGTGGTCTATTCAAGACCTTATACAATGGAACCACAATCTCCTTACACATACATATCAGTGTCGTCAGAATCACTGCCAGAATCTTTTGCATTGTCTTCACCATTTTAAAAATGTGTTGTCTCCTAAACTGCAGGTTCTTATCCACTATCACCCACAGATCTATTCCCTCTACCTCCTCCAATATATCTCCAACTGCATTCCATCTTTGGTACCCACATTTTAAAATGTTGCACTTTGCAACACTGAAGTGGCATCCCCATTCAAGTCCTCTTGCAAAAGTCATAAGATCTACAATACTCCTCATAGTTCTTCCTAACTTTGAATCATCTGTAAACAACTGAATTCAAACCTTTCCCAATATCATACAAATTAAACAGCAATGCCCCACCCCCTCAAAAAAAAAGAAAAACATGCCACACAAATGACTTTCCTTTTCTGGAATAATTCTCCCCCATACATAACTTGCTGATAGTTATCAGACAGTCAATCTCAATCCAACACATTAATCTATTAACCTTTAACGTACCAATTAAAAATCAGAAAGCGGTCATTTTTCTGCCAATTTTTTGGGTAAGTTTTGGCCGAGGGTGATTTGCTGGATCAAATTCATCATTAATTGAAAAATAATGACGAATTGGTGCAAACACAAACGAAATAGCTGATACACACCTTTGGCAACTTTTCTCAGCTGAAAGGAAATAGGCACAAGATTGTCTAGCATCTATATTCGGTTGTATTTATATGTGAAACCAAAATTCAAAATCAATTTTGGTGCAATAAACAAAAGACGTTTCACAGATGTCTTTGTAGGGGTTAACTAACCCCATCCATTCCAGTTTAATTATCAACTTATATGGCAATCTATCAAAGGTCATTGGAAAATTTAAGTATATCATTAAGTATGCATCTCTCTTGTCCAATACACTTGTCACCTTATTATAAAAAGTAAGCAAATTACTATTCCTTTGCTACTATTACGATTACTTTCTTTAGCAAAATGCATGCCTACCCAGCAAGAATGCTACCATGTAGAATGATGCTATCCCAATTCTGAATTGGGATAGCATCATAATCTTGTATAATAAAATTAGTTTAATCCTTTATCCAAGTGTGAGCAAACAAAGTTTGCGCCTGAAAGTATCTTCAGGACTGGGGTAAGGTGGTACAACACCAGGACAACTTGTTGCAAAGGTGGAGAAAGCTACCAACACTCCTATCTCAGTATCTCCTATAATGCAAAACACATCTCCTTGCAGATATGTCTAATGTTATGCATTAAGGGAAGGCCACTACCCAGACGAGTTTGGACCTTTATTGAGGTCTCTTCAGTGGGAGCCAGGCCAAAGTGGAGATACCAGGCAGAATTTTTTTTTTTTGAAAATAAACTTTCAACATCTTTCTCTAAATCCAGAGTAATTTATTAAAAAAGGGTGGCACACCATTTGGCAATTCCTATAGATAGAGATGACCTGCTAATGCTTCTGCCTGGTATCTCCACTTGGGCCTGGCTCCCACTGAAGAGACCTCAATAAAGGTCGAAACTAGTCTGGGTAGTGGCACTTCCCTTAATGCATAACATTAGACATATCCGCAAGGAGATGTGTTTTGCATTATAGGAGATCCTGAGATAGGAGTGTTGATATCTTTCTCCACCTTTGCAACGAGTTGCCCTGGTGTTGTACCACCTTACCCCAGTCCTGAAGATACTTTCAGGCGCAAACTTTGTTTGCTCACACTTGGATAAAGGATTAAACTAATTTTATTATACTCTAACCAAGTGAAAAATAAACTTTCAACATCTTTCTCTAAATCCAGAGTAATTTATTAAAAAAGGGTGGCACACCATTTGGCAATTCCTATAGGTAGAGATGACCTGCTAATGCTTCTGCCTGGTATCTCCACTTGGGCCTGGCTCCCACTGAAGAGACCTCAATAAAGGTCGAAACTAGTCTGGGTAGTGGCCCTTCCCTTAATGCATAACATTAGACATATCCGCAAGGAGATTAGACATATCTGCAAGGAGATGTGTTTTGCATTATAGGAGATACTGAGATAGGAGTGTTGGTAGCTTTCTCCACCTTTGCAACGAGTTGAGCTGGTGTTGTATCACCTTACCCCAGTCCTGAAGATACTTTCAGGAGCAAACTTTGTTTGCTCATACTTGGATAAAGGATTAAACTAATTTTATTATACTCTAACCAAGTGAAAAATAAACTTTCATCATAATCTTGGTTCTCACCAACCTTTCCAACATTTTAATCACAACTCCAGACACACAGAATGTCTTGTCACCAAACAATCTTGCCCTCCCACTCCTCTGAACTTAGCCTAATGTAAGACTCATGTTAAACAGGTATGTGAAAATGTCAACTACTTAACACATTCTCTCTCAAAGACACATTTATCGTACAACTGTTGGTCACTCCACATATCTGATATATCAATGATTCTTTCTGAGTTCTTATTTGGATGACTTTTTTTTTAAATACAGAAAACAGAATAGTTTTCGAGTTCAAAGCTACATTGTGATTGGTCAGTGAATTTAGAACTTGTGTAAAAGTGGTGATTTTTTTCAGTTTAATTGTGTTTTCCCTTAGAAAATTAATGTTTTATAGTGTAGATTTTCATGTTTTTAGTGTTTTATTATTATTATTACATGACACCCCACTCAATCCATCAACTACAATGAACTGCAACTACTATCATCATCTACCACCAATGCCATCTACTGCCCACCACGATTGGTAATTTCACAGACAATCACAAAACATCCATGCCCATGGCAGGATTCGAGCCCACAGCCTTATGGCTGGAGACTCCTCATAGTTAAGAATTTATAGAGCCACAACACACGTGTTAAAATAATTACTTTATCTAATATTAGGAAAGTAACATTCAACGTTTCGACCTCTGTATTGAGGTCATCATCAGGAAAAATAGAAATGTACAAGCTACACGGCACTGTACTTTACAAAGGTAAAATAATCTAACTGCTTATTAATCTTGTAACTAATCTGACCTCTTTTTGAAAAAAAAAAAAAAAAATTAACATTAAATTTTTTTTAAAAAAGTATAAATAGATTTAAAAAAAAAAATTAAAAACACATTAAAAATTAAAATAAATATTGCCTGGTTGGCCGAGTGGTTAGCGTATCCACTCTCCAGCCAAAAGGCTGTGGGTTTGAATCCCACGATGGGCATGGATGTTTGTGATCGTCTGTAAAAATACTAGTGGCGGTGGTAGATGGCGTTGGTGTAGATGATGAAGGTAGTTGCAGTTCGTTGTGGTGGGTGGATATGAGTGGTGGAGACGGAGAGGGGTAGAGTAGGTGCCCTCCCTCATGACACCTCGATGACTCTTCGGACTCCCTGGAGGTGTCACGTAATAATAATAATAATAATAATAATAAAATTAAAAAAATATTTTTTTAAATAAATAAATAAAAACAGAACTACATTAAACATTTCTAAACTCCTCTCGTATTCAGATTTTCTTCTGGGTTTGTTCCAGTTGATATAAGGGTTGCAGATGGGTCCTCCACATTCTTAGAATGATTAATCCATTATTTTTGTTCAGGTTTGGATAGTGTTGTAGCATTTCAGAGGATTCTTTGAATTTTCTCCCAAACCAGGTTTTGGTGTGGTGTAGGGACTTGGTGCCTTTCCAGTCAATTCTATGGTATGTTTGGAGCACGTGGTCTGATAGGCCTGTTTTACCATAATGGAGATATTTAATCTGTTATTTGTGTTCGTCTTTTCAGATTAGGATCGTTTGTCCTGTTTCCCCTATATAGGGTAGGTTACATATACATTGGATTTTGTAAACCCCTTGGTGGGCCAGGTATGATAAAGGATCTTTGGAAGAACTGAGTAAATTTCTTAATTTTGTCAGGGATTTGAAGGTAGTCTTGATGTTGTATTTATGTAGTGTTCTGTCTATTCTTTTCTGAAATGCCTCTAACATAGGGTATGGCTATGGCATTCTTATAATCTTTTTTGTTTTTAGTGGTATTTTTATGGAGGATCTTATGAACTGTCATTTTATTGTAGCCATTTTTTACAAATGTTTGGATAATGATTTCAAATTCTTGGCTCAGAGCTTGTTCATTTGAGCAAATTATTAGTGCTCTGGGTTTGAGGGTGCTTATGACTCCTAGTTTTTGTGTTGGGTGGTGGTATGAATTTTTGTGTATGTATTGGTGCCTGTGTGTAGGTTTGCAGTAGGCAGAGGAGAGACAGCCTGAGGGAAAATGTGTGACGAGCACATCAAGAAAAGGAAGAGAGTTGTTTTCGATTTCAATGGTGAATTGGATGCGTTTGTGTTGCTTGTTCAGGTGGCTAAGGAATGTATTTAATGTTTTGTGGCCGTGGGGCCAAATGGCAAAAATATCATCAACATATCTGTGCCAGACAGGCTTTCGGCTGGCCAAATCTAGAGCTTGTTGCTCAAAGTCTTCCATGCAAAAGTTACTTATTGGGGGGAATGCCCCCGTACCTTCTTTTTTGTAGATAAAAACTGATTTGCCACACAAAATAGCAGAGTACGTGGGCAAAGAGGGCCATGATGCCAGGAGGAAATATGTTCTTAAGGAGAATATTAGTATCATTGATCAGGAATGACTGGTAAACTACTAAATCTGTGGCAGGAAGCCAAAATAATTGCATTGCCCAAACCAGGGAAAGATCCAAACGATGTGAAAAATCTACGACCTATCTCCTTGCTTTGCTCCACCTTTAAGCTATTTGAAAGAATTCTCCTTCAAAGAATTTCACCACTCATCAAAAGAGCACTCCCAATTGAACAAGTTGGCTTCAGGCCAGGAAGAAGTTGCTGTGACCAGGTCCTGGCAACAAAGACTGAAGCAAGCTTCCAAAAGAAACTTACATCTGAAGCTACTTTCATCGACCTAATATCAGCTTATGACACAGTCTGGATCAGGGGCCTCCTCCTAAAGCTAGGAAATATTATAAGGTGCAAAAAAACTTTACAGCTTTTTGAATCCATTCTCTCCACAGAAAGATCTGGGTCCATATTGGCAGAAATATGAGCAGGCCTAGATTCCTTCACAACAGTTTTTAACATTTTTTTTTTTAACAGTTTTAACAGTTTTTAACATCTTTACTTTTTAACATCTATGTGTATGACTTACCACATACCAGCTCAAGCAAGTATATGTATGCTGATGACCTAGCGATCCTACATCAATCTATCTCCTATGCCAACCTGGAATAAACCTTGAACACAGATCTGAACATCCTGGAAAAGTACTTCAAGCAGAAGTACTTGAAACCAAATCCAACAAAAATTGTGTCCACAGTATTTCACCTAAACAATGCAGAGGCGAATCGATACCTCATCCTTTCTTTCTGTGGAAAAATGGTAGAGCACGAGCCTCACCCAAAATACCTTGGAGTGAGCTTGGACAGAAGCCTAATCTATAAAAGGCACATCACACTTGTCCAACAAAATTAAAACGAGAAACAATATCATTTCAAGGTTTTCTGGAACAACCTGGGGTTGTGATGCAGAAGTCCTAAGGTCATCTGCACTAGCCCTCGCATTCTCTGCAGCAGAATATTGTTCCCCTGTCTGGGAAAGAAGTGTACACACCAACATTATAGACACTCAGCTAAACTCTACCATGCACACAATTAGCGGGACAGTGAGAAGCACCCCTCTCTCCTGGCTGCCTGTCCTATCTAACGTTGCTCCACCAAACATATGGAAAAGAAAAGCCTCGATTAAAGAATTTAATAAAGCAATGAGCCCACTCCTGCCTTGCACCAGACTTTCATAAATCCACCTAGTCTTCGGCTAAAATATAGAAAACCTTTCTGGTCCATGGACAAACTCTCTTCAGCTGCCCAGCCATCAACACCTGACATGTGGAGAGAATACTGTCCCGAATACTGGTCCAATAATGTCCCAACAAACAGTTTCCTGGTAGAAGATCCCTGTGCTCTGTAGTCTGGTTTTGCTCTTCCTAGGAAGATTTGGTCATCAATCAACAGGATTAGAACTAACCAGGGCAGATGCGGCTATCTACTACATAAATGGGGGCTGTTGGACCATCCTTATTGTGATTGTTCTCCCGTGGCCCAGAACGATTACTCATATTGTGAACGACTGCCCAAGGCACCAATTTCACGGTGGTGCCGGTCTACAGGTCATCCACAAGGTGACAGATGAGGCCTTGGATTGGCTTTCCAACTGGACATTGACCTGTAGCTGTTCTGTATTCCTTTGCCATAAGAATAAATAAATAAATAAATTGATCGGGACATTAGTGAAAAGGGCAATTATATCAAAGCTGACTAATAAATCTTGGTAGTTGAGTGTGATGTTTTTAATCTTGTTTATAAAATGTTGTGTATTTTTTTATGTAGAAAGCCTTTCTGGTCCATGGACGAACTCTCTTCAGCTGCCCTGCCATCAACACCATATTGGGAATGACCTACTAACTCCTTGACGGTGGGCGTTAATTTCTTGGCTAAGTGGTAATTATGGCTGTGGATTCCTTCAACTATCAGACATAGTGGTGTATTTTGTGTATTTTAGAGCCATAAAATAAACACACTAATTTATAATTGGTCTATAATTGGAAACTTGTCCTAGAACCTTGTTTGTGAAGGATGTTATCCTGCCTTCCACTCCTTAGGAACATTCTCCACTGCAAGACTTCCAAGGGCATAGCTAATTCTTTTCACATTCGTTAAAAATATGTGGTGATATGTACTCTATTCCAATGGCCTTGTTAGCATCTAGCCAAATCAACACGTGATACACTTCTGATTCTTTCACCTTTCTCCTAAAATGTGTCTCCCTTCTACAAGTTGCACAGCTTCATCTACACAAGTATGATACACTGATAAATGCTCATTAAATAACTCCACTACATCTTCTGTAATGGTCACTCTCCCACCATAATTATCCTGTCATAGTTATTCCTCATGTGTGCCATAAAGCAGAAAAAGTCATTCCTATGAATTATCTTGGCCTGACTGGTCAATCTCCTCCCATGCTGACTGTCTTTCATTATCACGCTTGTCACCTTGCCTACATTTCACTTGATCACTTTACTTGCAAATGATCACCACCAACTGTCTTGTACCTCTACTCCATACCTTCTTTTCCAACACCACTTGCTTGATTTCTCCTACTCTATTCACTTAACTCTTGGTATACAGTTTTGCACTGCTTGTCAGTACTGCCTTATTAACTCCCATGTAATGTCAACAACTTTATCATATATATATATATATACACACACACACACACACATACTTTTTTCATAGTAATCTTTTCCTATTCCATCACTTCCCAAATCCAAAACTCATAACTCTCTAACCAATTAGCAGCAGTATTGATATTTCATTAAAAGCCGCAACCTGTGAGGATATAACCAAACGCAATATTCTAAAACCTTCCAATGCTTTCATCACATGCTGCTTACAACAGCTTTCTCTCAGAAATTCAACATATTCATCCTCCTTGTTCCCATACACTATCTCCTCCTTCCAATCTGCATTCCTAAAATTAAAATCATTCATTAGATCATTCTTTTTAACATGCCCAACCAATCTGCCTAAACAATTTATAATCAGTACTTTCTACATTCCCTGACTATAGCAACATCCTATTAGATATACTATTCTGTCAATTTCAACTTCACACCAAACAGATTCAAAATCAAAGTTGACACAATGCCTCTGCTATCATTAAACAATATCACTCCCTCCTCTTTTCACCTTCTGGAAAATTATATATATCCTTCAATTTCTATTCCCAATATCATGTGAAATTTGTTTTTCAGGAAACAAGCAGTGCAAACAGGAGGTGGAAACATACATCACTGAGCCTAGAAAGACCACACATATTTATGAATCTGAAAGGTGGGAGGGTTTTTTTTTATTATTATGCCGATCACTATATTTCCTCCACAGTTTTTTTTTCCTACACAATTATACAAAAAAAATCATCAATTTAAATAGCACAAACTTAAATACCAGTATTGTCACAAAATAAACACTAATATCTTTCCTTACTGCTAATACTTATCTTTTTTAACAGCTTGCATCAGTCTTTGCAAATGCTAAAGAAAACACTGACTGTTTTCACCACATGCCTCTCTGCCTGAATCAATGTTTTCTGCAGGGCTTGCCACTGAATCTCCACGGTTTGGCTGCTGTTCTCAAACTCTTTCATTTTTTATTCAATCATGTTTGTATATTTTAGTCTACAGTTCACATATGAGAACTGCTCAACTTTTATTCACTTCAAAACTTTCTTGCATACTCTTCTTTTCAATATGGAATTCAATTTTATCCTGCTCAAGACTAAATGGTGATCACTTCCAATTTCAAATCCTCTGTACACTCTGGTGTCCTGCACCAGGGAGAAAATATCACTATCGACAATAACATAGTCAAGGAGACTTTTCTTATTCCTTGCCTCTTCTCTCCATGTGAATTTGTGCACATTTTTATGTTCAAACATTGTATTAGTAATAACCAGTCTATGTCCTGACCAGAAATACAACAGGTATTTGCCATCATTATTAGCTTTGCTCTTTTCTCCAAATTTTCTCAAAATATTTTTTTGTATATCTGACAATCATTTCCTACTCTGCTATTTAGATCCCCAAGAAGGACCAACTTTTCATTTTTCATTGGGTCAGTTGCTTTCTCTAAATCCTCAAAAAATTCCTTCACTTCTACCTTGGTAGAACCGTCTGTGGGACCATCTTTTAATATTCCTGCATATATTTTATATCCTGTATTTAACAGACTAATTCCTTCATAATTATTGCAATCATTTTTATTTCCTTTTTTATAGATTGGGATAACCAGTGCTTTATTCAAGAGTTACGAGCTTTTCCAGACAATCCAAAACATATTAAAAAATTTCAGAATATTTCAATAAATTTTTCACCTGCATTTTTATATAATATAAACATAGTTCTATATTTATATTGTCTTCTCTTGGTGCTTTTGTAGTTTGTCTTCTTTATTGTATTTTTCAGTTTTAACATTGTAATCTTTTTTGTTAGGTCATTCTTTGTTTTATAAAATTTTATTTCATTGTGCTCATCTGTCCAGAGATTTTGGAAATGTTCTCCAGAGATGTTCTAATCTAATAACTGAACTCATTTTTGCTGGGATGTGCTCTTCTTCCTCATTCCATTCAAAATCTCAAACACTTATCAAAAAGTTAGTTTTCCAACAAATGTGTCAAAGCAGTTGAACTAAATATGCAGCATATGATCACTGGCTCAAGATAAAAACTCCAGCCTCTCACTCAGCTTACATTACATGACTCTAGCAACTGCAAAAAAGTCATGAGCAAATCTAAAGTAGACAAATCAAAAGGCCAAATGCAATAAGCTTGCCAATTGCTCAGATGCCTATAGTGGCAGTTGAGCCTTCTTGTCCGTGTTGCCAGCACTGTTTGAGAAAAACTTCTGCACTGCTGTGTTTCGACTCCCCCTGAGCTCCTAATGGAATGATGGCACTTCTTGGAATCCCTCATCTCCAAATCTTGTTTACATGACTTATGCAAATTACTTCTATTATTCCACAAACACCATCAGCATGCCCTCGGATTTTTCAATAGGACATGAGATGAATACTCAACAGCCATGATACTAAGAAGTCCTCCAGCCCAGATGGTATCCATCCTAGTTGTACCAAGAGCTTATGCTCCTGAACTAACTATCCCATTGTCCTTACCTTACCTTAGTACTATCAAAAGTGATGGTCATCAACAATTAGATGTTTCCCTACCTTGAGCATTGGTTAATTAATGATCATCAGTACATAGATTTGCCATTCTTGTTCTACAGATGACCTTATGGAACAGGCCATGAAAAGATCTGGGGCATTTCATATGATCAGCATAGATATGTCTGGTATTTGATTAAGTTTGCTACTGTAGCTTTCCAGCAAAGCTGTCATCTTATGATCTCCCTTGCTACCTTTGTGTAAGTTTCTTCTCTGGATGTTTACTGTGAGTCATAGTGGATAGTTACTTTTGATCTGATATTCTCATCACTGCTGGAGCACTCCAAGGCTCTGTTCTTTTACTTACACCCTTTCTCCTACATGTGTGTGGGTGCACGCAAATGCATGTATGTGCAATTTCATTAAAATTCACTATAGTTTACTAGTGAGAGAAGATTATATACTTGGTTTTAATCCTTTACCCAAGGAAGCAAGACAGTATTTTGCACGTGAAATATATTCACATCTGAGCTACTTATATATGCTTATGACTTCACATCACTTGCCTTAGTATGTATTCCATAATGCAAAGCACACACCCTGGATATGTAAAATGCTATGCAAAAGGTCGAAACCAGTCTGGGAAGTGACCCTTCCCATTATGCATAGCATTTTACATGTCCAAAAGAATGAGTGCTTTGCATTATGGGATGCATACTAAGGCAAGTGATGTGAAATAATAAGCTTCTATATACAAGTAGCTCAGACTTGAATATATGTCGCATGTGAAACATTGTTTGGCATGTTTAGATTTGCAAATGCCTTTGCAAAGTCCACCAGTGTCATGGTGCAGCCATTTCCTTTATCCACAGTCACTTTATTATACAATGTGAATAAATTACTAAGACAGGGCCTACCCTTTTACAGAGCTGTGTTGCCTGCTATAGAATATTTTTTCCCTATACACCCACTCTTTGATATTATCTTTAACCAACTTTTCCAATACTTTAACAATCACTCCTGATATATTAACTCCCTTGAAACAATGCTAGAGCTAAGACTTAGAATGAACAACCTCATCAGAGGCAACACCAATTTGCTTTCACATTCACATAGTACACAGGCTGGCATGCCATCCAGTCCTACTGCTGTATTCACATTGATATTTTTCATTATGCTCAACACCTCCTATTCATTCAGCTCACCTTTGATCCATCCTTGTCACATCAGCAACTTCAAAATATCCACCTTTGCAAAATGATCACTCAGCAACTCAACACCCATGCGGTTAGCCTAGTGGCCATGCGCTTCGCAACCATATGTGAAGGAGTGTCCTAGGTTCGATTCCTGTCGACGATGTGAGGAACTCAAGGATCTTCGTCAGCCATAGGCAAGGTGGCCAGCCGGTCTTGGGCATGGATAGCAGGGTTTTCCCCCCAGTTTATCTGGATTTTTCATCCCACAAGCAGGCAAACCGGCCCCGTGAACACACACAGATACAGTCAGGAATACTTAAGACAATCCCTCCAGCCATAGGTCTGAACTGTCAGCTATGCCGGTCCTGAGCCCAGATAAAAATAGGGGGGATTGAGGTGGTGCTGTACCTCCCCGTGAAAGGGACTCACGGGCATTGAATCACCATACGAAATGAAATGAATGAATGAGTAACTCAACTATTTCTTTTGCCTCTGTAACCTTCATACCATCAGCATCGATTAAAATCATCCCACCATAGTCATGTTTTTTCTTACTTGTTACATAATGAAAAACTCTTTTGGATTTACTTTGGCCCACATAGCTAATTTTCTCTCATAATCTGATTTGGCCTCTTTTACCATACTTAGTCACCTTTCTACCTTGCACTTTGTACTGCTCATAAGTATGCTGATCACCATATTCCCTCAACAGGTTTTTTCCCCCCTCTCAAACAATCTCTGATCGCTTTCCATGCATTACCATCATCATCATTTTCTTTTTAGTTCCTCAAATCTACGACACTGCTACAAGCTTCCTCCTAAATGTTTCATAATTACCAGCGTTATAGTTCAACAGAAACTCATTCTTGACAGAGAATTGCACATGTTTAGAACTTACCAAAACAAAGCATAGTGTCTACTTTTTATGAATATATCTTCTGATACTATTACCAGACCCACTCTCAAATTCCTGATCCCCTCTGTAATGTTGCTTCAGGTAACTTTAACAACTATATACATTCCATTTACATCTTCAATGCAATGAGAAACTACCATTTTCCAAGATTTGCTAGTTAGCACCCCAACTTTTTCATGAAGTTCACTGAAGTTCATTAAAGGAGTCAGCATAGGGGGGCAGAAATATAAGCAACTTAAGATATGCAGATGATACAGTACTGCTGGCTGAAAATAAAAAAAGATCTTCAAAACCTACTAGAAGAGACGCTGAAACTAAGTGAAAAATATGGACTTAATTTCAACTTCAAAAAAACCTAAACCTAACAAGAGAAAAAGGAAAATACCCATTATAAATATTATGATCAGAGGAAATACTTTAAATCAAGTGGAGAGTTATATATATTTGGTCAACTAATTACAGAGAATGGAAAGTGTGATAAGGAAATATTAAGAAGGATAGAAATTGCTAGATCAACCTTCATTAGCATCATAAACATTCTGATCTCAAGGGAAATTCACATAAAAACAAGAATTATGGAGCAGAAACCTGGACAATATCAAATTACTGTGAAAATAAACTAAAAGCCTTTGAAATGTGGATCCTTAGAAGAATCCTTAAAGTCCTATAGACTGCCAAAAAAACTAATTTAGAAATATTAGAGATGACCGGAGAAGATAGGACTCTGTTGAAAACCAGTAATAAAGGGAAAACTACCTACCTTGGTCGCATACTAAGGTATTTGAATACCTACAATGATACAAGGAAAAAAGAAGAGGAAGACAAAGAACAGATTGGATGAGAAATATTAAGGATTGGACAAAACCATAAATGGTATTAGCTCATGGTAGTCAACCTCCTGGAAGGAGATGAGACCTGACAAGACAAGACAATGTTTGTCTATTTCACTTTGATTTTTTTTTAAAAATTAATATGTAGGATGTTTCAAATTAAAGTACCCCTATTCAGAGCAATCTCTAGTAAGAACCAGTGAACGAAATAGCTTCAAACTCAGTATCTTAACCAGATCATGGGAAAAGATTTTGACAATACAAAATAAATAAATAAATAACAAATAAAATAAAAACGCTTCAAAAATGACTAAGAGGAGAAATTTGGCAGAGTTAGAGAAAATTACATCAATGTGAATCAGATGGTATATGATTGTGAAATGATCCCGAGTCAATGACAAAGTCATTCAATGATGTTTATTTCACTCATTTCATAAAATAATGTGATACAAATAACATCTCATAGAGCTGACATGCTACAAAGATATGTCAAGGAGATTCAAATGATTAATGAAGGTGAAGTTTAATGTGTTGACCTTTGTGCAGGACCAATAGCTATACTTCCATACAGCATTGTCTACAGAGGAACAAGTGATCTTTCAAAAAGTTCTGCACATGATGTAGGACTGTCATTCAAATCTACTGGGTGAGGAACTTTGCTTTGATACACCATTTTTTTCACCCTGTGACCCAAAGCCACAGGGTTAAAGTCTGATGAATGAAGCAACCATTTCATAGAAAATGAGAGAATGATTACTCTATCTGCTGTGAAATGTAGAGTAAAATAATTGAACTTCATGTCCTATGTGGGAAGGTGCTCCATCCGGTTCACATTAATGTAATTTTCTCCCACTCAAAGCACCATATTTCCCGTATCAGATTTCTGAACTTTTTTTTTTTTTGTCAAAATCTTTTCCCCGTGATCTGGTTAGGGTACCCACTAAGTCAGAGGATATTTCATCTACTGGTTAATTTGAAATACCCTGTCTATATTTGTGCTGAATATGACATTCATTTTTTGTCTTGATCAAAAATAATATTAACCACACCCTATTTCAAACCTCCAGAATATACATACATGTTGAACTAGCATGAAGATATTACTATTGACAATTGCACAACCAAGACCTTTCTGGTCTGCTGTGTGTGAAATTATGCTGTGGAACAGTATTTGTGATGACTAAATAATATCCTGAATAGAAATCAAGCAGATACTCACACTCTTTTTCCAAATTCTATCAAAATATTTCAATACATCTGGTATTCATATTCCTTTATATTCAAATGACATAAAGCAGTGTTCTTCAACCTTTTTACACCTGCGGACCGGGGAAAATAGGAGAATCTAAGACAAAAACATAAACCAATGTAGATAGTATTTTATTTATTAAATCCAATGTTATGAAATTGCAATTTTTAGCTAGTGTGACTGCTGCTGCTTAGAGGTTAGAAAATTTGATATACGCGGCTGGAGCGTTGTTTCTGAGAGACAAAGAAATATTTGGCGGACCGCCAGGAAATTTCTGCAGACCACAGTTTGAAGAACATGGATATAAAGGAAAGGATGCTAATTATTTCAATTAATTGAAAAATCTCTCTGCATCTTTCATAGTAGAGCCTGCTTTGGAACCATAGGCACAAAAATTCTCACTGTATAATCATCTATTTTGAAATTTTTGCACATCACAATTCTCGAAACTGTCTGCCATTCAAGTTTATCATGAAAGGCATATGTTTGGATAAAGTAGTGATTACACAATGCATAGTTCATCTGCTGTTCATTTTCTCCTCTTCACACACCATTTTCAATGTTCATTTAATTCTTCTAAAATTACTGTTATTGTGCAGACACCTCCATGGAGTCCAAAGACTCATGTGAGAAGACCCAATTTATCCACACAGTCAATCAAACCTCTACTTGAACCCATTAACAGATAAAGCGCTAACAACTAATGACTCTGGAAACCCATTCAATTCATTCACAACTCTCCAAGAGAAAAGTCTTGTCCTCATGACCTTAATAACCATACTTTTACTCAGCTTCCAGGGATAACCTCTTGCACTGCCTCCTCTAGCTAACTGCTGAAGCATTTCCCCTGCATCAATCCTATAAAACCTTTAACTTAAATGTTCTATCAACTTCTGCAGTCCACACACACCTTCAATCTATCCTCATAGGGAACATTCCACAGGCCACTCAGTATCTTGGTTGCATGCCTCTGAATCCTCTCCACCCAAGAAAACCACAGACCTGAGCACAGAAATTCAAATGTGGACATATCAAGGCCTTATAAAAAGGAATAATGACTTCCTTATCTCTACTTGTTAATGTGTTCTTCAATAGCAGTAGTCAGGATCTAGCTTAGCAACCCTGGCAATATGTCCTCTAAACTTTATCTACCACTACCCCCTACATCCTTAGCTTCATCTATTTTATGATGGAATACAGTTCTATAAATGTGGTACAAAGCTTGTAATCTATTTATCCCAAAATGATAAAGGTACATTTCTTCAAATTAAACTGACATCCACCATCTTTTACTCATTCTGACAGTCTATTTAAATCATCCTGCAAGCTCTCTACATCACTTTGATTCATTATTACTCTAACTCATTTTGCATCATCAACAAAGTTCAGTCCTAGCACTGAACCTTGCAGCACACCAGTTTCTGCCTTGATTCTGCCTTTCTATATAGCACTTCTGATATGTCCAACAGCCATCCTCTCATCCACATAACCAGTATCATATCCATCCCCACTTGTTCTAATTTGCATAACAGAGTTCCATGTGGTATTCACTAACATGCCCTTGCAAAATACTGCAGAATCATCATGTAGCCATTTCCCTTATCCAGCTCAGCTGTCCCTCCATTATAATATGTTAGTATATAACTAAGGCATGAATGACCCTTCAAAGTCATGTTCCTCTCACAGCATGTCATATTCCTATCCACCCATTCCCAAATTATATTTATGACCATTTTTTGTTCCAGTACTTTTACCACCATCCCAGAGATACTGATAGGTCTACAGTATGCTACTGCAGTCTTAGAACTTTCCTCATGCAAGGGAATTATTTTATCCTCTTTCCACTTCATTGGAACTCTCTCAGAGCTAAGGCTTAAATTAAAGAGCTTAGTCAGAAGCATTTGCCAGTACCCTTGTGCATTCCCATTATGACTATGACTTTGAACAACTTTTTCAGCAAACTTTTTTTCACTTGGTTTTTTAAATTAAATTCAACTTGACAGAGATTCTCTTCTTGCTTAATCCTTTATCTAAGAGTAAATGAACAAAGTTTGCATGTTAAGTATCATTACAACTAGGCTACTTGTAGGCTAATGACTTCACATTAATTGCATTTGTATCCCATGATACAGAGCACACATCCTTTTCGATGTGCATTATAAAATTTACGTCTTTAAAACAAAGCAAATTTTATCTTACAAATCTTTTATACTAATGCTATGTTGTAGTTTATTCATAAAAAAAAAAATTATTTAAATAGTGTACTGCAAAATGAATAAACAGCTAACATCGCATGTCAGACATATTATTCGCATACATGATAAAATTCTAAATTAGGAGCACAATGGAAAAATTATATACCTTTACTGCTATATTTCAATGAACAGAAAAATATATGTATATCTATTTCTCTCGAATTCAATGTTTTGTTATTGCCGCTTTCAACACACAACCGAACAGGACTCAAACACAAACCAAAACCATTCTGCAATATCAGCGACGAATTGATTTCTGACACATGCGTTGATGAAATCTCAACAATAAAAACATAGCTGTTGATAGCAGAAATTACTTAGTGAATTGTTATTATTATTATTATTTTAGATAGGGCTAAAAACGGCATCGCCTACTTCCTGTATACGGGAATAAAAAGGCGTTAGCTGATTTTTTTTTTATTATTATTATTATTAAAAAATCATCTACCGCCTTTTATTCCTGTATAGGGAATAGGCGAGGCTGTTTTAGTCCTGTGTAACTTTTGGAGACTGAGAGTGCAGTCCTAATCCCAACACTTTGTTTCGTGTCTAAAAATAGTAGGATTCCCTGGTCGATTTTGTTAAGTTCAGACGGGCTCAAACGAAGTTCAAACTAACTCTGGTACCACTGGAATAAAGGCTTAGTAAAAGTTCCTCTTGTTCGACTAAAATCGAACTTATGACGCTCTTTGCTCGGGCGATTTAGCGTCGTGAAGGCATGTGCATCTCCACTGAGCTGCACAGACACTTTTATTTCTTCTTCTTATTATTATTATTATCGTCATCAGCAAACCTCTATTGCTTCAAAGACTCGTCGAGGAGAGAATAGGGTTTAGTGGAGGAAATTTATGAAAATTTTCTGTTTATATTATTATTATTATCGCATCATCTGGCTTATCGCATCATGGCTTAAAAGAATCAACGAGGAGTGAATAGGGGGCTTTAGTGAAGAAAAAATTTTGAAATTTTCCCGTTTATATTAATTGAACGTGACTGAAACTTAGGTTCATGAGTTAATTCCATTACGAAATAAATCTGAATTACTCTTTGAGTGAACTCTCTGTAGTCATGTCCTGGTGATGACCTGGTGATGTGGTTCTTCTGAACCACATCACCAGGCCATTTCTGGCAAAGGGAAAGACAGCTAATCCCTTAAATGTAAAAAAAAAAAAAAAAGCTCTGGTGCTATCGTCATCACAAACCATGGGCCCGTTGGTGTCTGATGCCATGTTGACTGTATTGTCCAAGTGACATCTGTTCATTGCAGCATGACTTAATTCTTCAAGAGTTTCCCCCACACCAGTCTTTAATATCGATGGCTCACTCATGATGAGAACGACCTCTGACATTTCTTCCGTTCATTAGGCCAAACACCAATAACTTTACTTTCTATCACTGATATCTGCAATGTGTGCGACGCACACAGGCGCCAAAGAGAAGGAAATACTTAAAACAAAAGTTTTTTTTTTTAAGTGATTTTTTATTGGAGGGTGGGGATAGGGGCGCCAACTAAAATTTTGCACACAGGCGCCGGACACTACTGGCGCGCTCCTGCACTGAATATAATACAAATAAGTCCAAAGAGATTAAATTTTCTTTGTATGACATTTTGAAACAGAGTCTCTTTTAATGGCACCGTTCTGCACACTTCTTCATTTCTTATCTTCTGAGTCCATCCAATTCGTAGAAGTTTACAATAACACTTTCTTTCAAAAGCTAATTTTCTTTACTCTGATTTCTTTGTCATTATCCAAGTTTTGCAATCAAATAGCGTTCTGCTCAAGATGCATAAGAACGCTTACGTTGATTTTTAAGCTTATACTTCTATTTTTCCTTTTTTTCCATGGATTTAAGCGCTGTTAAAGCCTTTGCAGTATAATTTTAATTTCTTTTTTACAGTTTAGATCATGTGTTATACAGCTTCCAAGATAGTAAACTGTTCCGGATTCACCAGTATCTTTCCCTCTACAATAATCATTTTTTCCATCTCCCTTTCGCCAAAAATCATTGTTTTTGTCTTTTCTATGTTCATTCTCAATTCGTATCTATTACCTTCTCTATTTAGATTATGTATCATTTGCACAAGTTTCATTTCGTTTCCTTCAAGTAAAAGAATGCCATTTGAAAAGCACAGCGACTGCGATTCCTGTGTCCTCATTTCTGATTCTGCCCAACAATCTCTCCAGGTATGAAATGAAGATACTTGGTGATATTGGATCAATCTTTGTCTTATGCCTCTATTAACGGCGAACCAGGCTCCACGTTTGCCTCCTATCTTGACACCAGACTGTGCATTCATGTCGATTTCTTTCAATAGGTGAATTACCCTGGCACAATACCGTATGATTCCAGTATAGCCCAGATTATGTTTCTTCAATGCTACCGAAGGCATTTTGAAAGTCCACGAAGCATATAAATAATTTTTTATTCATACTTCGTGCCTTTTCTGCGATGAGCCGAACGGCTAATATCTGTTGTATGGAACTCTTATCTTTTGGAAACCTGCTTGTTCATCTGCCAGATGTACTTCAACCTGGGTTTTTAGTCTTTCAGTTAGTATAATCAACAAAACCTTACACATGTGTCTTATCAGAGCAATGGTTCTGTAATTGTCGCATTCTAAAGCATTGTAATTAATATGTAAGACTACTAACATTGACTTTTTCCATTCATCTCGAGTGCATCCAGTGGTGTAGCTATAGCTTTCGCCACCCGGAGCAATTCCTGAGTTGGCCACCCCTCTCAGTACACGCCAAAAATACTACAAAAAGTCAAATATGGTAATAAATAACGACGTATAGGGTAATAAATTAAAACACTATTTTTTTTTGAAGAAAAACTTTAATTTCAACAATTTAAAATGTTATTTTTCTTGCTTTTCTGTTAGCAAAATTGTTGATGGCATTGTCGAAGTCTATTTTATAGTAATGTAGGTGATTCTTAATCAATTTTATTTAGAAAAACTCCTCTCACAACTAGCAACACTTGCAGCAATTATGAGGAAAATTCGCTGTGGTATTACAATAGTTGGAACTTAATTCTCGAGACTGTATTTTAAAATTAACTGCAAAAGTTCAAAAACATTCAAGCCGCCAGGAGCGGACCTCCCCCTGCGCCCACCTCTAGCTACGCCTCTGTGTGCATTCGATCTTCCATACCTCATTGCAGATTCCGTTATGCTCTCATTTCCAGGACTTCTATTATTATTATTATTATTGCATTTCTTACATATTCTTTAAAGATATTATTATTCCTGACACCTCCAAGGAGTCCGAAGACTCATCGCGGGAGGACACCTACAGCTGTCTCAACCACTACACCGAACCTCTACTACGAATCATCTCCATCAATGCCATCTACCGGCCACCACAACTAGTATTTTTTGTCTGTAAATTGCGTGTATTCCGAAGGGCCGATTTTTCTGTATGCGGGTTGAAAAACCCGAGATTCCGGGAGAAAAAAACCTACTACCTCCGTATGAGGTCGGCTAACTCACCTTCGACTGAAATCGTCCAGATAAAAATTCCTCTCGTCGCGACGAGCATCGAACTTAGGTCTATTCTAATCGAAGGGCGCAATGTACCGTCGTTCTTCCAATTGCGCTACAGATGTGCTTTGTATATTGCTCACAAATATTGTTCACAATATTGTTCACAAAATCTGTGATTGGCAGTAATACTTCCTTTAACTCACTGGTTACCTGGGTTAGAGTATTTTGGTAAGTTTGTGTTTTATATAGGTACTACAGTATCTTGTCCATCTCTGTAAAGTCTGTCTATCTCTGGTGCTATAGTTGATAAAATAACAGAAGAAGAAGACAAAGAAGTTGCATTCTTCTCTCCGTAGTGCAGTTGGGCAGGGGGTATCGGGATATTAAGTCCTTCAAGTGGAAAAAACCGAATTCGATTCTGGTTATCACCAGAAGTATGGAATTTTTCAATAGAAAATTAGTTAGCCGATCTCATACTGAGATAGCAAAGTTTTGATTTGTTTTGTTTTACTTCAAGGATTTTCATCACGTATACATGCAAATTGGGAACAGTATACACAGAAATGACTGACAGGTTCTCAATAAAAATTACCTTGCTAGATGGCGTCAACATTGAATATGTGCCAAACTATGCCTATTCCGAACAAATAATTCTTGTCGACATAGTTAAATACTTCAAACAGAGAAGATATGGAATACATTCCAGAAGGAGGTGTCCATCTTATTTAAAAGGAAGAGTTTGGATTACATTGTTGCTCACATTGACATACGGTTCCCAACATTTGAGGGGGGGGAGATAACAGGAAAGCTTTCAGTATTTCAGGGAAAAATGGAGGAAAGTCTTTTGTAATTAAAGCACAAAAATATTTAAAAAATCCAGACATTTGGCGGGTCGTCAAAATTTCTTTTATTCTTCATGATTCTAACAATTATAGTAAAATTGGTTAGACATGATGAAATATCAGAGAAGGACATTTATTACAACATCATTACTGGCAGGATAAAAATCCTAATATCTTGTACCAGTCGAAGAATGACGTAGAAAACAATCCCATCATTAGGTGACTAGAATGAAATTTATAACGGCCTATCTTTCAGCAGTATTACGCTACTCATCCAAATGCCATTTCCTAATGTAAATCTTTTTTAATGAAAATATTGTGATATAAGGACACGTATTTCCGCAATAATGACAAGTATTTACATACAATAAAATCCCTTAATAGCGAACAACAAGCGATAGAAATAATTATATGATTGTGAAAAACCTTTAATTTTCTTGACCATAAGATGAGTCTTCGGACTCCTTGGAGGTGTCAGGAATAATAATAATAATAATAATAATAATAATAATAATAATAATAATAATAATAATAATAATAATAAACTCGGCAGCCCATTCCTAAATTGTCGAAGACGAAGGAGAAGAGTGCCGTAAACTTTTATGGATTTCGAAGGAATACCTTTTGCCGTGAAACCTTCTTTCACAAAGACCTTTATAACCGCACGATACTCAATTTTATCCATTTCAAGGGATTCAGACAGCTGTATAAATCACACTACTTGATAGAATGACTTGTAATTTCACATGGATGGCTATTACAGATGTACCAACTTAGAAAAAACAATTTTGCTGATAGTGTTGCCATCCATGGTAGTGACCGAGAACTTGTCAGACCACCATCGTACATATGTACATGTATGTATATAATTACTTTACTCTGCATAGGTTATAAGCATAAGAACTTACATATCAATAATTATTAACAATAAATATTAATAATGCCGATAACGTTGCCATCTATTGTCGAGGCTGAGAACATTTCAACCATCCTATATCCTAAAATTAGTGTAATGTAGCTAATTAACCAAAAGGAAAATATTCTTTGATGGTTGATATGATTAACCGAATCAAAGGTCAGTTTCTATAACTTATCGATTGTCTTGTATATTGCAGTTTTTGTAAATATGTGCTTACTTCGTATTTTTGAAATTAGTGATAGTCGTGATGCACTTTTCTCAAATTGGATACAGTACATATTAACTACTCCTCACTCTCCATAAGCTGGAATCCTTTTATTCTCTATCGGGAATAAAGGCATCAAGGAAGGTTTTTTTTTCATTATTTCAAGTCTGTTGTTGATAGAGATTTTGTATACGTTGAAATGTGAAATAATTACTGATTTTATAATTGGAGTATTCAGTAGAAGATGAAGTGCAGGTAGTTCAAAATGTGTTGATTTATGGAATATTTTTGTTTCTACATGGTGGTGGAATCTGATTAAAGGTAAATTATGGAGGCTTATATATTTCCTATAAGGCCTGTGTAGATTAGTGGAAATGATGCTTGCATCCTTTGCGCTTGGTCGCTCGAAGTCAGACTTCAGTTCAAATCTAGTTGCCGACTGGAGGAACTTTTTCTAAGCCTTTCTTCGATAGATTCGAGTTAGTCAATCTCTGGAACGGGGCAAATAAGTTTTTCTTCACGGAAACTCTGGTTTGTTATCCCGTAAACTCACGAAAATTAACCTTAGTACCCACATTATTTCAGACAGTAATACATCTTGTTAGAGTTAGGTACCAAGAGATGGCAGCACTTGTTTTTCAAACTCCTCGTCGGTGACTGCTATAATTAGTGATAGAAATGGGCCAGCTATCTCTGCTTGCTACCGGTGGAGATTGAACTGCCCACTCAGTCTCCAAAAAGCTAGATAGGGTATAAAGGCGTCACCTAATTCCTATAAAGGAATAAAACGCGTTACGTAGAACGTAGAATGTTGCTGACTTGATGGGTGAAGCATAAATGCTTTTCATATTCCCCTTTGTCTGAAGGGGAGTTCTTTGAGTGGAGAGTTATTGAGCGTTAAGCTCGCCCAAGAGAGGCAGTGAGATTAGCTGTGTTCAGCTGAGCATAGAATTGACTTGGGTCTTTTGTATTTGTAGAACTCTGTTTCATTGTAGTCTGAAGATGGCTTGTTCATCAGGCTTGGATGATTGTTTGTCTTTGTGAAGAACTTTGCTGCTAGATCATGGAGGAGGGATGCGATGTAGGGAGTGTTGACTTCTCGGTGAATATGGGAGTTTCTGATAAAGTATGGGGCATCTAGAATCATTCTCAGGCATTTCTTCTGTATCCTGTGCAGTTTTTGAATATTTGTGTTCGAGGCGTGGCTCCATGTAGGAAATGCGTAAGTGATGATTGGGTGTATTACCATCGTGTATATGAGTAGATTGTTCCGGATATCCAGTTTGCTTCTACTGTTGATCATGGAGTAGAGCTGGGCGATTGCTTTGGATGTCTTTGAGGTTATGTGTTTTATATAATTGGTGAATTGGAGTTTTTTGTCCAGTGTGACACTGAGGTATTTGACTTCATTCTGCCATGGGATATTGACACCTAGCGGGTGTATGTCTTCCTTGATCTCAAGCCTCTTTTTGGTGAACAGGATGGATGAACTCTTCAGTGGATTTGTTTCAATTCTCCAGTCCATCAGCCATTTTTCCAATGTGTGAATACTGTTTTGGAGTATTTTGATAGCTAGTTTGGGACTGAGCGATTTTGCTAATAAAGCAGTATCATCCGGATAAATTGCAGTGATTGTTGAACTTGGATTTTGTGGAATATCAGCTTTGTAGATAGAAAACAGCAGGGGAGACAGAAGAGAACCATGCGGCACACCTGCAAGGATCTTGCATCTGGTTGATATACAGTTTCATTTATTTTTACTTGCATAGATCTGTTTTTAAAGTAAATCTGTGATTTTTATTAAATTAGTTGGCATGTTATATTTGATTAGTTTGTACAGAAGACTCTGTTGCCACACCTTGTCAAAAGACTTCGCAGAGTCTATAAAGACCGCAACAGTGTGGAGGTTCCAGTTAAAACCTGTGATGATAAATTCAACCAGTCGATGTATCTGATGTGTGGTGCTATGGTTTGTGTTTGTTTGTTTTTTTTATCCGAACTGCTCATTAGGGATAATTCCTAATTTATCTGTTGCTGATTGAAGCCTGGTAAGGATGACTTTTTCTGCAACCTTACCTAAGCTGGACAGTAGGCTGATAGGTCTGTAGCTTTTGGGGAGTTGAGGGTTTTTTCCAATCTTTTTGATTGATGTCAGCCGTTTACCATGTTAAAGGAAAATATTTGAATCTGATTATTGTATTCATGATATTGAGCATGTGCACAATGGCTTTTCTGTGGAGTAATTTTATTGTTCTGTTTGTAATTCCGTCTGAGCCTGGAGCCTTGTTGTTATTCAAGGGGGTTGATATTTATAACTTCTGCTGGAGAAGTGGGTGTGATGAGTTCTGCCTTCTCTTTTTGTTCTGTTATAACCTGCCTGACTCTGCGGTGAATCTTGTAGATTAGACTGATGTTTAAATTCTCGTAAGAGGGATTACACTGAGTTTCCAAATTGTCAACCAAAGCTTCTGCTTTTTCTTGGTTAGTGTAAGCTGTTCCTTTCTTGGTCTGAATTGTGGGTATAAGTTGCTTTTTAGTGCGGAGGGTTCTCAAGAAGTTCCAGATGGAGTTATCCTCTAGGTTCATATTGTTCAGCTTGGTTTCCCAATCTTGGTTTCGATGTTTTTGTAGAACTTCCCGGACTTCTCTATTTAAATTATTCAAAGTTGTTTTATTTTGTGGGGCTTTTGTGCCACTTTTTGGATCTGTTTTTCAGCCTGATCAGGTCCATAATTTCCTCAGGGATCCAACCACTAAAATGAAAAACTGTGGTTTGTGTGACCGAAGCTAGTGCTTTTTTTTAATATGGTAAATACGGTTTTTGACAGCTATATCTATCTCCTCTTTGTAATGGATGATGGGTGTTGGACCAATGTGGTCTGAGAGAGTTTTGGAGAGCTTTTCCCATGATATAAAGAAGTGTGGAGGAGAGAATTTTTCTTGTGTGCCGAGCTTGAGCACAATGGGGTTGTGATCATATGAAAATTCGTTTAGCATTTTCAGTTGATATTAGTATCTGATGTTTCTAAGGACTACGATATCCAGTACGGATATTCCATTTGGACTGTAATGAGTGGACTGTGTGGGTACTGCTATAACAATAGAATTTTGCATTCAGTAATGGTTAGTGGGCGGCCTTTGTCATTGATTGTGGATACCAAGTTGTATGTTTGGCATTGAATTCTCCAGCCAAGATAATAGAGTCTGTGGAGCCAAAAATGGAGTCTAAGTCAGATACCATTAATGGAAATCTGGGTGGGTTGTATACTGCATATATTTTTTGCTGCCAGCATTGTTTGCACGGACTTCAATGGCTGTTATCTCTAGGTTCTTGGTTTGTGGATTGGTCAGGACATTGTGGCTTATGTAGTTTTTAATGAATATGGCTGTGCTCCTCCACTGGTAGTGAGTCTGTCTGTTTTGTGCATTGCATAGTTCCGTAATTTAAGGTTATTAGCTAGTCTGAGATGTATTTCATTTACTAGAATTATATTAGGAGTATATCTGTGAGAGAACTCTTGTAGATCGAGGATTTCGTTGTTCAGTCTATTTGCATTCCATGCAGTTATGGTAACCAAGTTAGGATTATATTTCCTATTGCTCATGATTGAGTGCTGTCAGAATGGAATGGGTACCTTGAAGGAATTTTTTGGTGGAGGATGATATAGAAATTGTTTCGCTGAATTCCTAAAGCATGGTAGCTAGCGAGGCAGTTAGAACTGATGTGATGTTGGAGTTTGTAAATTCGTTGAAGGAAGTATTCTAGGATCGTAAGCCTCGGCATATGTTTGTGTCCTGATTTCAGGTTGATTTCCTTTCTGAGCTGTCAAGGTGGAGGTTATTTGAACTGGATGGCGATCTGCACAGTTGCCTAGGGTGTCATTGCTGAGTGATCGATGAGCAGATTTGGGAGGCCCGCGGTTCTTTGGGTGCGCGACGTATCCTTTATAGTTAGCGGGGTGAGGACCTCCGCAGTTTGCGCACTTAGCTGCTGTAGATTTGGCTTGGTGGATATGATGATCTCATGGCATTCACTACATTTTAAGCACCTGAAGTTGGACTGGCATAGCTTTTGGGCATGCCCAAACCGCTGTCATCTGTGGCACTATCCTGCTGACGCTCTCTTTCTTACAGGTTCCGTGGTGATTCTGAGGCCGCAGGCAGCAGTCAGCTCATATATTTTCTTCTGGGTGTTATCAATCTCCACGCGTACTAAAGACATTGGGCTTTTATCAGACCCGAGCATCCTACTTACTTTGATTGGGGGTCAGGATCTGGTTGCTTGAATCAGCTGAGATTTCTTCTCGAATGATTCCATCTGTGACTCCACCTTTAAAGTCTTTTCACTCGGTAAAGTGAATGTATGGTAAGGACGATTTTTGGTCTCCAGTAGCCTTGTCATCTGCTTGTAGTCAATGACGGTGGCTGGCTGGATTTTGACCCCCTCATCTGAGTTTTTTGCCCAGGAGTGTGTGATATTTTGCTCCATAAGAGCTGATATGAAAGAAATCCATTTCTCCTTGTCCCAAAGAATAACCGGAGGGACCTTCTCCCAATTTTTTGGGGCGTCCTGTGTGGGTGAGTCATCCTCCATAAGTTCATCTGCTGTTCTTTTCCGTTTGTTGGAGTGCTCCTCTTGTGAATTGTTATGAAGGGGTTTTTTAGATGGTGGAACAGTTGTGAATTCCCCTTGGGTTTCTTCATCCTCTATTTCTGGATAATTTGTTTGGGCGTACAGGTTTAAATAACGGCCAGTCGGTGTCAAACTTTGCCATGATAAGTTTTAAACCATCTAATGACTCCTCCTTGTTTAGAGCCGTAATCTGTTCCTTGATATCTTCCATACCAATCCGGAGTCTCCTGGAGTTATGTAAGGGCTATGAAAAATAACCCTCAACAACGTAGGGCACTGAGCCTACGATTCAGTTGCTTTTAGCAATTAATTAACAATGGCGATTCCAACGGCGGTTAGGCCTATCGAATCGCCCAATTACAGTCCACTTACCTGTGATGTTAACTTGCTGTCCTTGTATATAATTTAAAAACTATAATCGCATCTCTGCTAGTTAATCTAGCAGCTACACTACAAAACCAGAGTTTCACATCATACTTGCATTACAGTAGTCAGCACTCATTTGCCTACTTCCTGTATATACGGGCATAAAAAGGCGTTAGTTGATTTTTTAAACACTCATTCGCTAATCTAACGCTAAAAGTAGAAACACAATAAACACTCAAGTGCCGCCATCTTTCTACGTACGTAACTATCCGAGATCGCCAAAACACCTTAGACGTTTTGTCTGACGTCTTTTTGATGGTGAGTATTACATGCACAGAAAATCGTCAACATAACTATTATAAAACGAAATGCCAGCAGAAAGGGTTTAATATATTAAATCCAGTTGCACCAAAAAGAGTTCTACTAAGTGAACACAGTTATTTTGGACGTTAGAAATCTGACTGATTGAATTGAGATTTTTTTCCTTTATTATTAAAAATCAAGGAAAAATCTATATTAAAACAACCAATATATTACCAATGATCTTCATGAGATTTGATAGTGAGGGGCTCATGAGATATATTTTTGATATGTGTTTTGATTATTCAAAATTTCTTAATTTAATTATAATCAACTTTATTCATGATAACCACCAAGTCACATTTGTCAGATTTAGTGGTTATTCTATCGGGATTTCTTTTTAAGGATGTTAGGGCCTTTCCACAAATTACGGGAAAGGTAACACGCTATTTTTATTTTACTATTAATAGTGATATTTATTTTATTAAAACGGCTTTTTTATAGGAATCTCTTTACACTTTTGACTGGTTTCAAAAATGATATCTATATTTCATGTGTATGACCTAGATACAACAAAATTTAGCCCTTTATTTAATAACGTAATTTCATCTGAGACTATACTTTCATAAATTATAAATTGAATTACAAGAGCGCACTATATTTCCGTATTTCTGGAGGAAGTGGAAATAACATTTTTTGGGGGGGGACCGTTGAGACAGCCTTCCCGGGTCCCCCCCTGCCAGTAGTGTTGCCCTTATGGTACATTGCTGCTGGTGTAACATGAAGCTAGAGACTCTAACCAGGTGTCCAAAGGTTGCAAGCCTGCTGGACCATTTGCAGCAATCATCATAAAAACACAACTCAGAAAGCTCCCTGCTGGCTCGATTGTTTCCCGTAATAACAAGTAACGCTTTGCTTGTTGGGGAGGAGAGCAAGCTTCGAAAAAGAAGTTGCATTCCCCTTAACAACACTCTTTATTTAAATCGAAAGCTGAAGTCATCGACAAAATAGCCAAAGATAAAGCAATTAATATTCTCGCTCTCCAGGAAACCCAGTTGTCTGATATAGCTCTCAATTAGACTACAGATCCCAGGCCTAATTCATGTGTCTTATAACTACCATACCAAACATGGCCTGGCAACTTTGATCCGGCCTTGTCTCAATGACGTAAACCAATGTGTACCTGAAGCAGAATGATCCATAGGTTATTATAATTCAAAATACCACCATCTGCAACGTCTACAAACCTCCATCGCAATCCAGGTCTGACCAAATTGAACGGCCGCCTCCACACCCTGCTATGTATGTTCGTGACCTCAACTCTCATCACCCATGTGGGGCTACTCCTCTAATAACCAAGATGGTAATAATCTAGTTATCTGGATGGACACATATAACTTGTAGTTGATCTACGATGCCAAGCAGGAAGGCACTCCCACTCAGCCAGATGGAACAGAGCCTGCACCCAGATCTGTACATTGTCTCTAAAGACTCTGAAGACCACCCTCTGCCAACAACCAGAATCATCATCAAAAGCAAGCATTGTTCTACACTAAGAGAGACAGGCAAACCAATCCCAATAATCAGTGGAACACCAATCGTTAGATGGAACCTTCGCAGATTCAACTGGAATGTGTTTTAGAAGCAAATTGAGCAAATCATCACGCAGTACTACACAACCTGAATTTCTACACCAGATTTGTTAAACTAATCAAAACTGCAGCCAAAGCCCCTATTCGTAGAGTTTACAGAAACAAAATACATTCTTTGTTGGAGTAAGGAAACTGAGGAATTTTAACCAAATATAAAAAAATTGAATGCCTAACTGTCGCTAAGGAGCTGAGAGCAATGCTGGACAAAAAGAGAAAGAAACGATCGATCTCAACGATCCATGAACTTGACTTCGCGAAATCTAGGCAGAAAAGTTGGTCACTTCTGAAAAAATGAGAGGAGGGTGAATAACAACAAACAAACCACCAGAGATAACTTCTGATCTGATCAAATGACTAATGATTTACCAAAAACCTCTGAGATACTTCCCAGCTCTATCAGAAAAATAACTGTGCAGTCTTCCAACAGAAAAAACCTGAAGATGGGCCCTGAGCGTCCTAAACTTGTAACACCAAGTATTTCGCGAAGAGGAACAGGAAGCTTTAAAATTCATCAAGAATGGCAAGGATGCAGGAGTTGATGGCATCCTCCCAGAGTTTCTCAAAAATCATGGCCAAGGAGGTAAAACACGACTGACCGCCCTTTTCTCAAATATTGTAACTACTCGAAAATATCAAAGCTGTGGCTGGAAGCGAAAATAATTGCCGTGCCCAAAGCAGGGAAAGATCCAGATGAATTGAAAAACCTATGCCTTATCTCCTTGCTTTGCACCACCTTTAAGCTCTTTGCAAGAATTCTCCTTAAAAGAATTTCACCACTCATCAAAATAGCACTCCCAATTGAACAAGCTGGCTTCAGGCCAGGAAGAAGTTGCTGTGACCAAGTCCTGGCCCTGACAACACAGATTGAAGCAGGCTTCCAAAAAATAACTTAAATCTGGAACCCACTTTCGTTGACCTAACATCAGCTTATGACACAGTCTGGATCAGGGGTATCCTCCTAAAGCTAGGATATATTATAAGGTGCAAAAAACTTTACAGCTTTTTGAATCCATTCTCTCCTACAGAACGACCTGGGTCCATATGGCAGAAAAAAGAGCAGACTTAGATTCCTTTACAACAGCCTCCCTTAGGGTTCTGTGTTATCCCCTTTACTTTTTAACATCTATGAGTATGGCTTACCACATACCAGCTCATGCAAGTATATGTATGCTGATGACCTAGCGATCCTGCATCAATCTATCTCCTATGACAACCTGGAATCAACCTTGAACACAGATCTGAACATCCTTGAAGAGTACTTCAAGCAGTAGTACTTGAAGCCAAATCCAACAAAAACTGTGTCCAATATTTCACCTGAACAATGCAGAGGCGAATCGACATGTCAGCCTTTCTTTATGTGGAAAAATGGTAGGGCACGAGCCTCACCCAAAATACCTTGGAGTGAGCTTGGACAGAAGCCTAACCTTTAAAAGGCACATCACACCTGTACAACAAAATTAAAACGAGAAACAATATCATTTCAAGGTTTTCAGGAACAACCTGGGGTTTTGGTGCAGAATTGCTAAGGTCTTCTGACCTAGCCCGCTCATTCTCTGCAGCAGAATATTCTGCCCCTATCTTGGAAAAAAGTGCACTCCTTAACATTCTAGACACCCAGATAAATTCAATCATGTGCACAATTAGTGGGACAGTGAGAAGCACCTCTCCCTCTTGACTGCCTGTCCTATCTAACATTGCTCTGCCAAATATACCGAGGAAGCAAGTCTAGATTAAAGAATTTAATAAAGCAATGAGCATTCCACTCCCACCCCTCCACCAGACTCTCATAAAGTCACCTAGTTAAAATCTGAAAACCCTTTTTGGTCCATGGACGAAATCTCTTTAGCTCCCCTGCCATCAACACCTGATATGTGGAGAGAACACCGGTCCAAGAATCATGCAACAAATGGCTTCCTGGTTGAAGATCCTCGTGCTGCATAGCTTGGTTTTGCTCTTCTTAGGAAGATTTGATCATCTATCAGCAGGATTCAAACTAACCAAACTTCCTAACTGTCTTAGGTTTGGCTACTAGTACATAAATGGAGGCTGTCAGACCACCCTTATTGTGAGAGTTTCCCCATAACCCAGATGATTACTCATATTTGAATGACTGCTCTAGGCGCCAATTTCATGGAGGCCTCCAAGTTAACCACGAGATGAAGGATGAGGCCCTGGATTGGCTTTGTAGACTAGACATTAACGTGTAGGTACTTTCTATTTCTTTGGGCATAAGAATAAATATATAAAATTGGGGATTAGTCAAGGCATTCCATTTTTTTAGAATGGCGTACTTCAAACAGTTTCATCCATTTGTTAACTTGGGACTGGATATAATCTGAAAAACAGTCCGTATGTTTTAGTCTATTTTTAATTTGATGAATATGTGCGGATTTCGTGTTTCCGTTTTTATCATGAAATCTTTCTTTTAATGCCTTTTTTATAACTGCTCGAGATGCAAAAGAGCAGATTTTTTATTACCATATATTGATCGGTTTCTGCACTATGCACAATTTTTCAACAATATTAAAATACAGGTAATTTTTTTTAATCCAGTAAGCGATTTTTATGCAGAATATTTTAAAACAAATTTTGTATATTAGTATTAATATTATGTGAAGCTCAGTGAAAGTGAAGATTGCAGCCTCTGCGTTAGGCCACCCGAAAACAGACTTGTAGTTGAAGTCTAGTCAACGACTGGAGGAACTTTTTCTAAGCCTTTCATAGACCGGTTCCCCTATTAGTCGATCTCTGGCACGGGCAATTGGGTTCTTTTCTCCCGGAAACTTGGGTTTTTCGTTTCGTAAACTCAAGAAAATCGACTGTAGAACCTGTGTTATTTCAGGCAGTAATTCGGGTTTTTCGTTCCGTAAGCTCGAGAAAATGAACCGTAGAACAGACAGTAACACATCGTATTAGGGTTAGGTACCAAGAGATTGCAGCACTTGTTTGCAGGTATCTTAATCGGTGGTCGCGTATAATTAGTGATAGTCATGAACCAGCTACCTCTAATTGGCTATCGGTGGAGAGTGAACTGCCCTCTCATTCTCCAAAAGCTATATAGGGCTAAAAGGCTCCACCTTATAAGGGAATAAAAGGCATTAGCCTATTACTATTTTATTCTAATCATAATGGGCATAACTTATAATGCCTCCATACGATATTCATGGCATTCGTAGAGGCATTCGTATGCCTCCATACGAATGCCATGAATATCAGAAACAAAGGCACTTGTTTGTTGCTGCAATCCCCCTTAGTTTGGAGCCTCAGATTGTGGGTATTCGGCAAACTTGGCTACCATGCTTAGAGCCTCAATAATTTAAGATTGTTGCTTCTCTGAGCTATAAAAACATAATGCAGATAACTTATTACGTTCCAAATGAATGTCACTAATATTCGAAACAAATGGGTTGTTTATTGTATTACTGTGCATGTTGGAGCCTCAGATTGTGGGTATTTGTGAAACATGGCTACAGGACTTAGAATCCCAAGAATTTAAGATTGTTGGTTCTCTAACCTATAACCTTTAAGAGTGTCTTCCATGAATAAATTATAGGTTATCTATACCGGAGTCTAGACCGCTTCTAATATAGGGCCGTAATATAAGGCTGTAGCTAAACAGCGCATCCATAAATCTGGCTCCGAATAGCTATCAGAGGCTGATACACCAACTAGCATTGAGTGTAAGTAAGGTATTACAGTATTTCTAGGAAGGATATACCGGCTCGGAAAGGAAGTACTTCTGATGTTATTGGATGATTGCAGTTGAGTTTGTTTGAAACCGATGAGGCAATAAACACACTACTTTTTCATTTATTAATGAGATTGGAGCCATCTGGTGTGAGATAAAGTGCAAGTAGATAAAAATAATAGTGGAATGTTATTACGAAACTAATCGGTTGGTTTCTAGTAACGATGAAATGCATTAACATAAAAATAGTATTGGTGTGAAACGAGAAATGATAATTGCAAATTACTCGGTTTGCAATGAAACCGACTGAATTGAGTTGTTGCGAGACAACTACCTCAAGCGGCAATGGATATCTCTGCTTCTGGTTACTACCAGTAATCACAAAATACTGATTTGGATATTTATTTATTCAGCGTATCATATAATTTAAAAAAGACCAGTTACATCAATATGTACAATACATATCCGTGTAGACAAGATAAATGAGAGGTAGTCTATGTACAAATAACTAGTAAAAATATAAAATTCAGATAACAAGTCACTAACATATGAAATATAGTTCAGCTAAATATTCAAGAGCTGAAAGATCTATTTCAAAAATGTCTTTCAGGTCAGGTCAGGTTAGGCTCTTATGCTGCAATCCCCCACAGTGTACCATTGTCGCGACGACTCCTTTTCTGTCGTGTTCTAAATCTATCTTCTAGATTCAAGTCACTTTTATAATTAAAATAACCAATTGCGAAGTGATCACCGATCCAAAAGTAGGGAAATTTATATTTATACTGCGCCACCCTATTCTTAGATTAGTCTATATAAATAGTAGGATCAATTCTTAATTAGGTCAGCAGTCTTCTCATTAGGCCGAATTATTTATTATCATTTTTTTTACTTGGGGTTCCCGCAAGATTCGAATATTTATGAACGGTGCAATAATAAGGAATTCAGGCAAACACAATATTTAGATCAACAAAATAAAACATTTAATATATGATATGGTCAACAAATACGAGAACTCTATTTTAAAATGGAACTATACAATTAACTTAACACATCTTCTTAGGTCACTGATGCTAATTCAATGTTCTAACTTTCATATATTACTCACAGTCTCAAAAACACAAATCTTCTTATCTCAAGTTAATATAACAATTTCACACTTATTCAGTCTTCACAAATCTATCAGCTCAATGTTTATATTCACAGCAGGCAATAAACTACGTAAGCTATATTCCAAGCAAATATATTCCCAGACCTTGAGCATCGGAGGTATATTACAGTTAATGCTAGAATAGAGAAACTTATACAACTACTCTTACCAGACAAATTCTTCAATACATCAAATTATTGAGAGAGCACTTATGAATTAACTTAATTAACATTAGCGGAACACACATAACAAATATTCTCCATAGTTTAAACTGTATTACTGTAAGTCGCACTTCACTATTCCAAACAACAGTAATTAGGTACTAATATCTTTTCCTGTTCACTCTTCTCCAAGTAACCAATATAACCTTTTTCTTAGGGCAACATAGAATTTAATCGTAATCCAGATTAACTAGAACTAATCAGAATTTTCGCATTGACTGTCCAGTTTCCTTTTATCTGATTACGGTATCAACCTTTCTTCATAACAACAGCAGATTTCGCTTATAACATTAAACTTTATGTTTCACTACTTATAGGTTCACTTCCGAAACTATACTCATAAATCTCTGCCCTGAGGATTATATAATCTTGGTTCCGCAAAACTCTCTCCTCACTCCTTAATAATAATTCTTCTCTATCTCTTTTCTATGACCTTCCCTCTTCTCTATATCTCTCTCTCTCTGATCTATGACCTTCACTCCCACCTTACGTTCGAACGCCACGCTCTCTTCACTCGTGGTTGTTTACGCGTGCGTCTCCATGACAACAGACTGCACGTAAACATTTCGCTAATGTAATGTATGGTCTAATATTATTCATGAGTGATTACATAACATTAAATATTTCATAAATAAAAACAACAGAATATTTAAGCTATTTCTTTAACTTTTTGATTACGTATACAGTTAAATATAAATTAACACTTTACGTTACACCACATATATTTAGTTATACAAAATTCTATACATATTATTATTTTATAAATTAATAGCAGGTCAGGTTTTCAGTAAATATTTAATTAGTAATTCTTATTTAAGGAATAATAAATAAATTTATATGAGCCATGATTACTATTTAATAAGCAATGTTAAATGTGAATGAAAAATAATAAATTACATAACATAGCTTCATTCACAATTTAACACCATCACAATGGCAGTAAATTAAATTCCCAACTTGTGTAAGCTGTCTGCGCAGACATCATGTCCTGTGCGAATCACAATTAAAATTTACCACAGGTAAGGTCAAAGTTCAGTAATTTTAGGATTTTGGTTTGAAGGATAACTTCGTGTAAGTCCGGTGGCAATTTTCCTTCCAAGTTTCTAGCCATTTTGAAATAACACTGAAATCTCTTCTTTACAAACTCTTCAGCCAGTATTAGTGAAAGTCGTATGGCTATAAGACGAGAAAAAAAATCAGCTAACGCCTTTTATTCCCTTATAGGGAGTAGGTGAGACAGGCGATTTATATTTAAATGTGGGAGGTAATCAAGAATTCGTAACATGGGGTTACTTTGTATTTTTCTGTACTTTTACGAGTGGATTTCATATAGCCTGTTACTGATCTCATTGCTGCATTTATTTGCTTGTCGATTTTTTTGATAAGAGGACAACAGTATATTTGGATTAGTCCTTTATCCGAGTGTAAGCAAACAAAGTTTGCACCTGAAGTATTTACAGGACAGAGGCAACTCATAGCAGAGGTGATATAAGTTCTCATACTTGCCTTAGTATCCCATAATGCAAAGCACATCTCCTTGCGGACATGAATAATGCTATGGATTAAGGGGAAGGTTCACTACCCAGACTAGTTTCGACCATTATTGAAGTGTCATCATTGGGAGCCAGACCTCATACCACCTTTGCCACGAGTTGCCCCTGTTCTGAAAATACTTCAGGCACAAACTTTGTATGCTTACACTTAAAATTAAAAATAAATAAATCAGCTAATCCCTTTTATTGCCTTATATGGAGTAGGCGAGGCCTTTATACCCTATCTAGCTTATAGAGACTGAGTGGGCAGTTCAATCTCAACCGGTAGCAATCAGAGATAGCTGGCCCATTTCTATCATTAATTATAGCAGCTACCGATGAATAGCTGGAAAACAAGTACTGCCATCTCTTGGTACCTAACCCTAACAAGATATGTTACTGTCTGATATAATGTGGGTACTAAGGTCTATTTTCTTGAGTTTTCGGGAGAAAAAACCCGCTTGCCCTTGCCAAATATCGACTAACTCGGGAATCGATCGAAGAAAGGCTTAGAAAAAGTTCCTCCAGTCGCCGACTAGACTTGAACTTAAGTCTGACCTCGAGCGACCAAGCGCAGAGGATGCAACGGCCACTTCCACTGAGCTACACTTACACTTGGATAAAGGATTAAGCCAATTATATAATTGGTAGTATAGCCAAGTGAAAAAAACTTCCATCAACTTATCTCTAATCCACAGTATTTTAATGATAAGGTGTTCACCTTTTGGCAACTCGTATAGGGAAATGTGAATTCGCCATTATCTTAGTATCACCACTTCTGGGTCTAGCTCCCACTGATGAGTACTCAATAAACGTCAAAACCGGTCTGGGTAGTGACCCTTCCCTTAATGCATAGCATTATACATGTCTGCAAGGAGATGTGCTTTGCATTACGATATACTAAGGCAAGTGATGAGAACTTATACTATCTTTGCCACTCGTTGCCCCTGTTCTGAAAATACTTCAGGTGCAAACTTTGTTTGCTGACACTTGGATAGAGGATTAAACCAATATATATAATTGGTAGTAAAGGCAATTAAAAAACTTCCATGGCAGGAGGACTGTTTAACCATACTGGTGAACAATACTTTGCTACAGAATAGAACAAGCCCAACGTAGAGCATTGCAATGTACCAGCAAGAGAAAGAAATGTAGACTGTACAATTTTAGTATGATATTATTATGGGTTCTGACCTTTAACTAGATATTCTCCAAATGTCTTCTGAAGGACAGTGCTTTATCCAAGATAAAACCCAGATATTTAGGGAAGTCTTGGTGTTGCAGCCTTGAGTTGTCAAAGTTGACCTGTTTCCTTTTTGCCAATTTGGTGTTTAGGTGGAAAGAGCTAAAATCGGCCTTATTGAGGTCTGGTGTTTGTTTCTATTTATGAAAATATATCAGAATAATTTTAAATCATATGACAATATCATCAGTAACTTGGATGTTCGTATTTTGGATAGCGAGGGATATATCATCAGCATAAGCGAATTTTCTTGACCAAGTTGTCTGTAGATTCTACCAATCTACCGACACTATCTACCAATAATTATCTGGACACGTTAGTAATTTACAATTGATACCATCAAGCGAACATTAACATGGAAACTTGATCTTTGGCTTTGATCACCTCCTGTATACCCTTTCAGGGAGGCTTTCTACCAATGTGAAGCAAACATCAGGTGGAATTTGTCTCCATTCCTCCATCAAAGCAGCACTGAGCTCAGCGACAGATCGAGGATGTGCTGCTCTCAACCTTAATCCCCGTTGTAATTCGTCTCACATTATTCGATGGGGTTGAGATCATGACATTACAGAGCACAGAGCAGTCTTTTGACACTCATCTCTTCATACCATTCCATAACAGCTTCAGCTGTGTGGAAAGGGGCATTGTTGTCTTGATAGTAACACGGGTCCGATCCATGAAAACGTCAGAGTGTAGGCAGCACCGGATTATCCATGGCACGAACAACGACCTGTGACCTGTTGTCTGACTCCAAACTAGCTGAATGCAGCCCATATCATTACTTCTCCACGACCAAACTTTACTGTGGATAGAACACACTGTGGTAACTAGCCTTCACCAGGTTGCCTCCACACTGTGCCATCAGACTAGAAAGAGGTGAACCTTCATTCATCGCTCCAGAGTGCCATTTTTCACTGGTCAATTGCATAGTTCACACGTTCTTTGCACCAGGCCAAATGAGCCGCCTTGTTCGTTGTTGTGATATTCGGCTTGTGTGCCGCTGCTTTTTCGTGGGAAACCTTGTAAATGGAGTTCCTTTTGTACAGCATTAATGCTCACAATGGTGATATTGGCACTGTGGGACCCATCACGGATGGTCTATGCCGATCGCATCCGGTTTTTGCATGCCACCTGTCCTTCTGTCAGTGATTTTTGGCGGCTGCCCTGGGTGTTTTCCCCCACTAGTGATGCCATCTCCATTTGTTGATAACATCGCCAACCGTTGATTTTGAATGTTCCAGTTGAGCGGCAAAGGCACGTATGGACATGCCACCAATGTGACAGCAATCGCGATGACACATCTCTCGAAGTCACTGATTTCACGTCGTGTTCCCATAGCACCTGAATTCAACAGTTATAATGAAATACTGCTTCCTACCATCTATACACCGGATTTATGTTATTAACAAATCTGGAATGTTCGATAACCTCAAATAACAGGGGTGTTCGAACAATTATTGATAGATAGTGTATATAGGTTGAATAGGATTGGTGCTAATGAGGCTCCCCCCCCCCTCTTCCGCTGGAGACCGTTATTCGGTTTACTCGGTTTGCTCATTCTGTTTCCCAGTACCACATGAAAGAATCTGTCAGAAAGCATATAACCAATAAGTGATATCATGGACTCACACAGTATGAATTGTATCAGCATGTATAGTAAACTTCTCTTTCCATGTCGTATTATACCCGGCACTAAGATCAATAAACACAACAGTGGCTTTCACACTTCTCTGAAAGCCTACCTCTAAATGAGTAGTAAGGTTTAGTATTTGATTCGTACAACTACGTTGAGCCCTAAAGCCTTCTCGCTCAATAGGGATAAATTCGGATACTTTTTTTCGCAGCAACTGAAGAGCGCAATTGGGCGATAGCTCTCTCATTGATCCTGTGGCGTGTTGGGTTTTAATATAGCTATTATTTTAGTTCTTTTATAGGCTCTTCAAAGGTTTCCCGTCCTAAAATATGAGAAAAGAATCTTGTTAACCATTGTCGAGCTGATTTAGGTAATGGCTAAGTTTATGATGTTCCATTCAGAGAAGGTTAGAAGCTGAAGTGCAAAGCAGAAAAGTATGACAGCTTAGAAGTATGGTACGTTCTGGCCCACTGTATCGGTTTCTAGATGAAAATAATATCCAAAGTAAATCGCTAGCTTTTTACAATACTTAAACGAAGAAATATGAATGTATCCGTTATTTATTTATGCTTATGGCCACATGAAAACTGATAAGCGAAAAGTACAATCACAATTTCCAGAAACAAATGATGAAAATCTTAACATATAAAAGTTCATTACATAAAAGGCTCAACCTGCATTCTAAGTCTTTTGATTTTTTTAAAAAATATGAAGCAAAACAAACTTGTCATAATTAAGCCAGGGACAATTATAGACCTGCTGCACCAAGCATGACAAGGCTGCATGGTCTCACAACACTTCACAACATAAAAGTAGCTGTATTCGAGGTTTAAGTAGAGAGCAGTTGTGTGAGAAAACTTGATCCATTAGAGGAAGACCATTTTACACTGTCTCATCATCTTCTAACATGAGGACGAGTTCTGCTGATACTATGACGAGGACTTATGAGAGTAATTACGAGAATAATGTCTTCGTGGTGAGACAGGACCGTGATATTCTGTTTCCTCAATAACCACCGCCACCATCATACAAACTACAGGTCCAGGCTGGAAAGCCAACTCAAGGCCTTATCCGTCACCTTATGGATATCTTGTAGGAACCACCGCGAAATTGGCGCCTTGGGCAGTCGTATACAATATGAGTAATCGTCTGAGCCACGGAAGGACAATCACAATAAGGGTAATCTGACAGCCCCCATTTATGTGGAAGGTAGCGACATCTGCCCTGACTAGTTCTGATTCTGTTTATCGATGATCAAGTCTTCCTAAGAATATCAAAAGCAGGCTGCACAGCACAGGAATCTTCTACCAGGAAGCCGTTTGTTGGGAGATTGTTGGACCACTATTTTGTCCATATGTCAGATATTCATGGCACCGCAACTGAAGAGAGTTCGTCCATGAACCAAAGAGGCTTTCTAGATTTGAGGCGAAGATGGGGTGGGTTTATGAGAGTCTGGTGTAGGGGTAAGAGTGGGTTGCTCATTGCTATATTAAATTCCTTAATCTAAGCTTGTCTTCTCTGTATGTGTGGTGGAGCAATGTTAGATAGAATAGGCAGCCAGGAGAGAGTGGTGCTTCTCACTGTCACCACTAATTGTGCGAAAGGTAGAGTTCAGCTGGGTGTCTATAATGTGTGTGTGTGTGTGTGTGTGTGTGTGTGTGTGTGTGTGTGTGTGTGTGTGTGTGTGTGTGTGTGTGTGTGTGTGTGTGTGTGTGTGTGTGTGTGTGTGTGTGTGTGTGTGTGTGTGTGTGTGTGTGTGTGTGTGTGTGTGTGTGTGTGTGTGTGTGTGTGTGTGTGTGTGTGTGTGTGTGTGTGTGTGTGTGTGTGTGTGTGTGCTTCTTTCTCAGACAGTGGAACAATATTCTGCTGCAGAGAACGCGAGGGCTAGTGCAGACGACCTAAGGACTCACCACAACCCCAGGTCGTTCCAGCAAGCCTTGAAATGATGCTATTTCTGGTTTTAGTTTAATTGGAGAGGTTGATGATGTGCCTTTTATAGGTTAGGCTTCTGTCCAGGTTCACTCCAAGTTATTTTGGGCGAGGCTAATGTTCTACCATTTTTCCACAGAAAGAAAGGTTCAGTTGTTGATTCGAATCTGCATTGTACAGGTGAAATACTGAGGACACTGTTTTCGTTGGATTTGGTTACAAGTACCACTGCCTGAAGTACTCTTCCAGGGTGTTCAGGACTGTATTCAAGGTTGGTAAAGGAGGCGGATTGATGTAAGGTCGCTAGGTCATCGGCGTACATATACGTGCTTGATCTGGAATGAGGTAGATCATACACATAGATGTTAAAAAGTAAAGGGGATAACACAGAGCCCTGAGGAAGAGCGTTGTGAAAGAATCTGGGCTTGCTCTTTTTTCTGCCAATATGGACCCAGTTCTTTCTGTTCAAGCGAATAAATTCAAAAAGTTGTAGAGTTTTTTAACACTTTATAATATTTCCTAGTTTTAGTGGAGGCTCCTGATCCAGACAGTGTCATAAGCAAAGGTTAAATCAATGAAAGTGGCTCCAGATTTAAGTTATTTTTTGGAAGTCTGCTTCAATCTGTGTTTTCAGTGCCAGGACCTGGTCTCAACAACTTCTTCTTGGCCTGAAGCCAGCTTGTTCAATTGGGAGTGCTCTTTTGATGAGTGGTGAAATTCTTTTAAGGAGAATTCTTGCAAAGAGCTTAAAGGTGGTGCAAAGCAAGGAGATAGCGCATAGTTTTTCAATTCATTTGGATCTTTCCCTGCTTTGGGCACGACAATTATTTTGGCTCCCGCCACAACTTTGGTAATTTACCAGTCATGATGATTTCTGAGAAAAGAGTAGCCAGCCATATTTGGCCATGTTGACCAAGTTGTTTTAGGAATTCAGGAAGTATACCATCCACTCCTGCAACTTTGCCATTCAAGGTAAATTTTAAGACTATTTGTACCTCTTCCCGAGATATTCGGTGTACGAGTTCAGGATGCTCGGTTTCCATCTTCAGGATTTGTCTGATGGAAGCTTATACAGCAATTTTCCTGATAGAGCTGGCATGACTCTTCGAGGTTTTCAATAAATGGTTAGCCATTTGATCAGGAGTAATCTGTGTTGTTATGTGTGTCGTTGACTCTGCTCCACCTAATTTTCTCGAAAGTGACCAGCTTCTGTGACTAGATGTGGCGAAATCGAGTTCATTGATGATTGAGGTCCATCTTTCTTTTCTGTTTTATCCAGGGTTGATATGAGCACCTTAGCAATAGCTGGATCTTCAATTTCCTCATATTTGGCTCGATGAATAAATCGGATAGGATGGAATGGATGTGCGATGTTATTAATCAAGTGTTTCTTAAGAAAATTATGATGGAGGAATATCCTATGTGTATGTATGTATAATGTCAGTTACAAAAGTTCTAAGAAGCAGGCTAGAGTTACAAATGTACAGAAAGCTGAGTTTGGGAATGAAATTAGCTTTGAAAATTAAGAGTTTATTCAAACAAAGAGTGCCGATTTGCTAAAAGCCAGTAATCCAGTGTACGGAACATTGTTCTCATTTCAATATCTTTACTGAATGAAAAAATTCGGGTGCATGAGTAGGAACTAGAGCTATTACAAAAACTGAATAAGGATTCGTAATAACTGAATAAAGGAAGCGATATATAGTAGCATAGATATACACTGCTTGGAAAGAATTCAAAGGACACCAGACGGGGAAGTTTCTTCGTGTCATGTAAAGAGTTTCGACTTGTATAGCCGGTATCAATTGCAGGAATATGATGCTGCCATGTCAGAGCAACTGTGTCTGGTGAAACGGCTGTGAGAATGGAACTGATGTAGTTTGAATAAGGGGCATGGCGATAGGGCGCAACGTTGCAGTCCTATCTATTCGGGAAATTATGACAAATTAGGCCACTCCAGGTCAACAATCAGTGACACAATACTGAAATGGAAGCGCAAAGAGTCAAGTCCAATTGCTACCTGCAATGGGCGACCCACCACACTTACCGAACATGACCGTAGGGTGCTACGAACTATAATACGTAAAACCGGCCATTCATCTGTCGACAGTGAATTTAGAGATTCGGGTATCGACTGGAACATAACTCTGCACAAAATTATTCACAACTGAGACTCACAACAGTAGTTTCCATGGTAGGACCGCAATACACAAGCCCCACATTACCCGAACGAACATGTAGTGACGTTTTCAGTGGTGGTAAGAGCGTATTGAGTGAGATGTGGAAGATTGAATTGCTGTGTAATGGAGGAAAGAATGACGTGTGCACCGTCTAGCAAGCAATTAAACAGCGGGTTCTCGGTGAACGTCTCTTACCACAGTTCCCAACCCTAACTATGAAGTTCGAAGGTGAAGGTGTGTAATGGTATGGGCCCGTTTTCCTGGTTTGGTCTCGGCCCTCTGTTTGTAGTGCGACGAACATTGAACTCCGAGAGGTTACTGAGTTTATGGATTATGGATAAATTATGGATAAATCAATGCTTTTTACTTAATGAAATTTCTACAGAACTGATTTTTGTGTCTTTCAGCACATTGGTCCATATACCATACTATAAGGCTGTTGTAACTGTTTGGACTGTGTACATTATCTTCACCACGACTGCCTCTCCTCCACAGAGCCCTGATCTCAACCCTATTTACTGAACATCTTTTGGATTAACTGGAGCTTCTGATGAGGTCAAGGGATATCCTCCCAACAACATTTTAATTCACATGGCGATGTTCACATGTTCAAATTTAAATCACATGGCGATGTTCACATGTTCACATTTAATTCACATGGTGGGCACTCAGCAACAATAATTAAAGTATATATGCCCATACAGGGTATACTTTCATCAAGATCCTGCATCTTATTAAGGTGGCGCAATGACTGTTTTTTCCTCAACTATCACGTCCATTGACTTCTTTCCAAGCAGTGTACATCAGCGTAGATGCTAAAAGAGTGTTTAGCTCAACTGTTGCTTTGACCATAATATGTAATTTGATAGCAGAACATAGATGCTTTCTCTTAAATAAAAAAGAATGTATGATAGTTTCAATTCTCAAAGTTGGTGCAATAACTGATATGTAACTGTCACCTACAGTTATCTCAGGATTGTTGTGAAGATATACGAGTTTTAATAGATAAACTTGTCGACAGTGAATCTACACATTGCAATGACAACATGGGTTTACTAAAGGACTAAAGGAAGAGCATGTTTGAGCAACCTGCTCACGTTTTGTAATAATATTACAGTCGAGTTAGTCAAGAGGATGTATATAAAATGATGTACTTGGATATTGCAATCGCTTTTAATTGGATACAAAACGACGACTGTAAATTGGAGCATGTGGAATTGGGTTATAAAATATTAGGGTGGATAAGTGGATGACTGACTGAGAAATATTCCAGTTTGAGTGGTGCTTTTTGAAAATTCTTAGCTCAATTTTATTAAATATAAACGCATTCAATTTGAATGCGCTATCCAATTTCACATTATATTAATGGGATTATGAGTTTTAGTAGATAGGAAGTTGAAGTGCGGTGCCACATAGTATATACTACAAATATAACTCAGAGATTAATTGCAATGCTCAAACGATTTTTGACATGTCAAAAAAAATCAACTAACGCCTTTTATTCCCTAATAGGGAGTAGGCAAGGCCTTTATACCCTATCTAGCTTTTGGAGACTGAGTGGGCAGTTCAATCTCCACCGGTAGCCAATCAGAGATAGCGTGCCCATGTCTATCACTAATTATAGCAGCCGCCGATGAAGAGGCTGTTAAACAAGTGCTGCCATCTCTTGGCAAAAACCCGAGTTTCCGGGAGGAAAAACCCGCTTGCTTCTGCCAGAGATCGACTAACTCGGGAACCGGTCGAAGATATGCTTAGAAAAAGTTCCTCCAGTCAGCGACTAGACTAGAACCTATGTCTAACTTCAAGCGGCCAAGCGCAGAGGACGCAAGCGCCACTTCCACTGAGCTACACAGGCCTGTAAGGATAAGTATTTAATTTTTTTTCCATAGATTTGATACAACCTCATTTCGTCAATTTTACTCTGATCTGGTCTCATGGTTTCCATAATAACGCTGATACAATGCAGAGAGAGAAAGTGCAAAGGAGAATGTGAAAACCGATTTGTTTTATGGAATACAGATTAAGAAGGTGAATTTAAAATATGCGGACTGCATACATCTGCAAATAGCAGAAATGGGGGGAGGAGTATTTGAAAATTACAATCTTCTGAAAGGGTCATATAGGATACCAGTTGAAAGAATTTTTCCTTTTATTTTCGCGAGCTTCGTAGAAGCTCTTTGCTTTCCTTCTTATCTACGATTATTCTCAGTGCAGACAAGAGGGGATGAGGCTACATTTTTCTCTCATAGAGTGGCAACTGGTTGGATGGTTGTGTTTAATGTTGGTGTTGGTGAGCAGGGGTAGCGTTAATGAATTCAAGAAAAGATATGACAGCTGTTCTGTGTGTAATGTGGCTTTCCTCATCTCTTAATAATAATACTAATATTCTGGGCAAGCCCTGCAAACTTTGCTGTGTACCTGAACGTCAGTTTCCTCTCCGTCAAGATCAATAAATTGCTTGCATACTTCTCCGCTATGACTGCAAAATAAACTCAGAGGATAATGGCAAAGATTAAATGAGCGTTGATATTGTAGGAAGCTAAATTCCTGTAATATGATATCCCTCATTCCATCTCCAGCTCAAGTGCATAACTTCACTCTTAACAACACTGAAGTGATATTATTATTATTATTATTATTATTATTATTATTATTATTATTATTATTATTATTATTATTATTATTATTATTATTATTGCATGACACCTCCAGGGAGTCCAAAGACTCATCGAGGGAGGGCACTTACTCTATGACTCTTGGTCTCCACCACTCAATCCACCAACTACAACTACTTTCATTATCTACACCAACTCAATCTACCTCCGACTACCACCACCAATACTATTTTCATATACATTCACAAACATTTATGCCCACGGCGGGATTTGAGCCAGCAACCTTTTGGCTGGAGAGCGGATATGCTAACCACTCAACTAACCACGCCGGCACTATCAAATTCTCTTGCAACAACATCGCGTGAAGAGAGTTGCAGACATTGCTCATGCTAATTTAGCATCAACACCAAACAACTGAACACCTTCTCTCTCAATCTGAATTACCTCACTGATATATAAATGGATGGCGTTGTTTGTAGATGATGATGATAGTGTCGTTCTGCGTACTTGGTGGAATGAGGTGAAGTTGGGAGTTGTAAAGTTCCCTCTCTCGATGAATCCTTCGTCTGTTTGGTAGTGTCACGTAATAATAATAATAATAGTAATAATAATAATTAAACAATAGTCGCATAACAGAACACTGTGGTGACCTACCCGGCATTCCCATTGCGGGACACTGACGACTTACCAGCTCCTGTTAGTTAACCATCCTTGTCACCAAACTACCAACCAGTGGTGTAACTAGAGCTTTTGCCGCCCGGGACGGTCCCTGAGTTTGTCGCCCCTCTTAATACACACCAAAAATACTATAAAAAGTCATAACGACATAGAGGGAAATAAATTAAAACACTATGTTTATTGTTGAAGTAAAACTTTAATTTCAACATTCTAAAATGTTATTTTTCTTGCTTTTCTGTTAGCAAAATCGTCGATGACATTGGCGAAGTCTATTTCATAGTAATGTAGGTAATTCTTAATAAATTTTATTTAGAAAAACTCCTCTCACAACTAGCAACACTTACAGCAATTGTGAGGAAAAATCGCAGTAGTGTTACAATATTTGGAAATGAGTTCTCCAGACTTTATTTTAGAATTAACTGCAAAAGCTCAAAAAGGTTCAATGTGTTGCCCGGGACGGATCGCGCTACTTCGCTCCTCCCTGGCTACACCTCTACTACCAACTATTCTAGTTGATATCTATTTCTAGTATTATTATTCCCAATTCCAGAATATATTAATTATTATTTTTTAATTTTTGCATTTATTTGTCTTGCGATAATTTTATTTATCATCAATTTATAACGACTTTTGAAGAGTTTTATATCGATAATTGTGATTTCTATTTGATCACACTTTCCGTCGTCTAGTTGCAGGAAGCGCTTGTTTTGTTAGCGGAAGTTCCAAATTGGTTAACGCAATATCGTGCACATGGCACAGCTGTCTGGTGATCATATTCTCAACTTTTTGAATGAAAATGGTGATTGTTCATTTGACACCGTTTATCTCTCAGAGTATTTTAACGAAGATCATCAGAAAATTATTGGAATCATTAAAAGTTTACAAGCTCTCGGAAACGTAAGTTGTAATGAATGAGGCTTACTAGTTCTTAAATATTGTATGCTTTATGTATTTGTTATTTAGGGAAGGTGTCTATATATTTTATGAAAAAAATAGAAATAAGTGAGGATGGAAAATAAACAGACTTGGTGATAATTCTTCGCATGATTTATTATTATTATTATTATTCAGGCCTCCATGGAGTCAAAAGATTCATTGCGGGTGGTGCTTCCTAGGAATCACAAAGTGTATCAAGTCATTGCGGGAGGTCCTTCCTAGGAATCACAAAGTGTATCAAGTCATTGCGGGAGGTTCCGTCATGGTCGCCCCTAGGAATTTTGCTGCCCCATGTAGTAGCATATTTTGCGGCCCATTCTCCCGTATTTTTCGTATAGTTTATGCCAACTTTGCCGCCCCCCAAAAAAACTTGTCGCCCCGTGCAAATGCACGTCTTGCACTGTCGGTAGAGCCTGCCCTGGGTCCCATCTAGGAAACACAAAGTCTATCATACCACTCATTGACCGTTCTCGCTCTCACTACTCTATCAGGCAATACATTCCATGGTGCAACCACCCTTCATGCAAAGAAACCACTCCTCACCCTGTTGCTCACAGTTGTCTTCCATAACTTCCAGGGATGACCCCTTGTCATTACTCCTTCCTGCTGTTCAACCAAGCGAAAGAACTCCCCAGTGTCAACCCTGTAACCACCTCTGAACAGTTTAAAAGTCTCAATCATATCACCTCTCCTATTCACCAAACTCTGCAGTCCACATTCCCTCAGCAGATCCTCATGACTAACATTGTACAGTCCTGAAACCATCTTTGTTATCTACCTTTGTACTCTTTCCACAATTAATTAATCCCCTTCAAATCCTTGGGACCAAATCTGAGAATAAAAGTTTAAGTGTGGTCTGATGAGGGTCTTATACAATGGAATGATAACTCATAATGAAGGGGATACAAATCCTTTGATGTTTATCTGCCAGTAAGCAAAACTCTAAGAACTAGAACTAAGATCTATGAGTTTCATATCGAAAAACTATCAGCAAATCTAAGTGTAAGTAACTACTTGGTAGTACAACACCAAGGCAACTCGTATCAAAGGTGGAGCACGCTCCCTCACTATCCTTGATATTATCTCATAATGTAAAAACACAGCCCCTAGGGGATGTAATACTGTAATTACATTATGAGGAGAGGTAACTACCAGACCGGTTTCAACCTTTTTTGAGGTCTCATCAGTGAGTAGGTAGACCTGGAAGATAACAAGGTTTAAGTGAAAAGAACTTGCATATCTTCACTATACGAATGCCATAAAGGTATATTATAACTATATATTATAACATAGAATAAAAGCCAAAAGGCTATTTTTCTGACAACCTTAATAATAATGAAGGGGGATACAAATCCTTTGATGTTATCTTCCAGTAAGCGAAACTCTAAGAACTAGAACTAAGATCTATGAGTTCCACATGCCATAATGGTGTGCCTGTATATTATTAAGGTTGCCAGAAAAATAGCCTTTTGGCTTTTATGCTATGTTATAATATACAGGCACACCTTTATGGCATTCGTATAGTGAAGGTATGCAAGTTCTTTTCACTTAAACCTTGTTATCTTCCAGGTCTACCTACTCACTGATGAGACCTCAAAAAAGGTCGGTCTGGGCAGTGACCTCTCCTCATAATGTAATTACAGTATTACATGCCCTAGGGGCTGTGTTTTTACATTATGAGAAAATATCAAGGATAGTCAGGGAGCTTGCTCCACCTTTGATACGAATTGCATTGGTGTTGTACTACCAAATAGTTACTCACACTTGGATTTGCCGATAGTTTTTCGGTATGAAACTCATAGATCTTAGTTCTAGTTCTTAGAGTTTCTCTAACTGGCAGATAAACATCAAAGGATTTGTATCCCCTTCATTATTATTAAGGTTGCCAGAAAAATACCCTTTTGGCTTTTATTCTATGGAATGATAACTCTTTTATCTCTGCAGGTCAGCGTCCTTCTCATTATTGCAGCAATACTCTGTGTTACCTTCACCACCTTTGCAATATGTCCCCTGAATTTCAGGTTTCTATCAATCATCAACCCCCAGATCTCTTATCTCCTCTACTTCCTCCAGTATAGCTCCTCCAATAGAGTATGCTGCGTCCCAAACCTCAAGACCTTACATTTTGCTGCATTAAACCGACACCCCATTCATTTACCCATCTGTCTAGCTTATTCAAATCCTCTTGCAGGGCTACCACAGCTTGTGTCAAATAATAATACTAATACTAATATAGGTCCCAGTACTGAGCTCTGTGTCACCCCACTTGTAACCCTCTTCTTCCTTGAAACTGCCCCACCATACACAACACTCTTATACCTATCGGACTGCCAATCCTGAATCCAGTTGACCAATCTGACATCCATGTGCTCCAACTTAAATATCAGTTTATCATGTGGCACCCTGTCAAAATGCCTTCGCTAAGTCCAAGAAAATGGCGGTATATGCTTTTCCCTCATCTACTGCTCTTGTAACTTTATTATAAAAGTCTAGCATATTACTAAAACAAAAGCACCCCTTAACAAATCCATTTTGACTCTCACAGATAACATCACCCCCCCCCATCTTGCTTTGTGAGTTGTGAGGGACCGTAGACAGCATTGAGCTGTCTACGGTCCCTCACAACTTTCTCCAAGATCTTAACACTGGCCTATAGTTAGACACTTCCAGTCTGGTACCACCCTTATGCAATGGCACTATCTTTCCTTCCTTCCTTCCATTCCCTGGACACCTTTCCTGTAGCCAGACTTTCATTGAAAAGCCAGGTCAAAGGAGTTCTTTGTCAGTTCTTTAGCGCATTCTCTCAAAACTCCTGGTGAAATACCATCTAGTCCCACAGCTTTACTGACATCCAGAGTACCCGGTATTTGGAACACACTCTCCTCCTGGAACCTGCCCTATCCTTCTAGTATTAAAATTTACTCCTCCAAGATGAAATACTCCAATTAAATGTTCATTAAACAATTCCACTATGTCCTCTGGATCAGTCACACTATTCTCATTTTTATCCCACAATGTCATTCTTCCACAATCATTTCTCCTCATACTGGCCACATAGCTAAAAATTCCCTATGATTTTCTTAGGATCTTAGGGCCAATCTCTTCTCATATTCTAGTTTTGCTTTCCTTACCATACTAGTCACTCTCCTGGCCTGTGTCTTATATTCTTCATATCTGGTCTTCACTTGTCTCCTTATATCTCTTCCATAGCTTCTTCTTCACATGCAGTTCCTGTTTAATATTGTTTGGCATCCACTTTACTCCAAATTGTGTCCTCTTCTTCACTTATGGAATACAGCTTACTATTGTTGCTAACAAATAATATTCCTTCACAATTTACCAAGCACTAATGATATCCCAGCCTTCCACTTCCTCCTTCCATGAAACTTCCCCAAGTTGATGTCTAAGACTATTATAATCACCAGCCTCATAATTCCACATAAGTTCCAGTCTCTTTGATACTCCTGCATGTCTATTCATCTTCCAAGTCAAAACAACATGGTCACTCTTTCCAATTGGTGGAAGAGATGTCTTCTCAGTTATTTTCTACTCTTCTGATGCTATGACCAAATCCAAAACTCTTGAACCTCTTGTTCCCTCTATTACATATTGCCTAAGACATTTGTCCCTCAAGAATTCTAGAAATTCCATTCTCTTATTGCTACATGCATCTTCCTCTTTCCAATTTATACTGCTGTAGTTAAAATCTCCCATAACAATCATTCTTCTTGCACTTGCCAAGCTCAACTGTCTAAACATCTCCTGCTGCTCAACTTCTGTACTCCTTGACTTGTAGCAACACCCCACTAAATATCCTGTCTTGCCCACCTCTACCTCACACCATATGCTTTCAAAATCATTGTCACCATTTAGTATAAATAAATAATCATTTAGTATAAAAATTGAATGTTTAGAATTACTGTTGCTAGACAATCTAATGAAGCCTGTCCCAGGGTGGCTCAGCAAATGCTTTCAACGTGAATTCGCTTTTTACCATGAGTTACAATATGTAAACATTTAAGTAAAGATCCAAAAAAGGTTTTAACTTAGCATTGGCATTTAACTTAGTATTATATCAAGGATATAATAAATATAGCATTTATTATCTCCTTTAGTCTATTAGTTAGTTAATTAGTCTATTAGTTAAACAATATGGAAATGTAGTGATGAGAAGGGAAGGTAGATAGTGCAGTGTAGAGTAATAATATCAGCAGTTTACATGCACTCAAATGTTTAAATGCTGATATAAAGTGTATCTGATTTAAAGATGCCAAGTTTGTCATTGATTGAGTTGATAGGCCTAAGAATTATTGATGTAAGCAAAATTTAGTTGACTGTGTTCGATATATAGGTTAAATTAGAAATCGGATGTTATTATTATGAAGTCCAAGGAGTCCAAGCATGCTCATGGAAGGGCACTCCACATAACCCACCATCTTTACTACATCCTCCATCTATTTCAACATGTGTTATCTACCACTACTACCAGCCTTCCACTTCCTCCTTCCATGAAACTTCCCCAAGTTGATGTCTAAGACTATTATAATCACCTGCCTCATAATTCCACATAAGTTCCCATATTTTTTGTCTGTAAATTATGTGAATTCTCTGGCTGATTTGCCTGTATGTAGGATCAAAAACCTGAATTTTCCAGAAGAAAAATCCCTGCTACCTCCATAGGAGATCAGCCAACTCACCTTCAGCTGAAAAAGCCCATGTAAAAAATTTTTCTCATTTTGATGAGAATTTTCTACGATGTTGCAAAATGTTTCAGTATCTATGAGGAAGTTCATTACAGAATGTTAAAATAAGTAGAATAGTATATCTAATAGGATTATAGGCTTATAAATGTCAAAGGCAATGGTTGGTTTGGCAAGGAAAATGAGTAATTGTAATTGATATTTATAAATGATATAAATCCTAATTTATAGAAAGATGGATTGGAATGAGGCAATAGCATATTGGAAGCTAAAAGTGAATTTATCATTTTGAGACAATTATGTGAAAAACAGTGAATTTTTATAGTATTTGATGTAATGATAGTTTTGCAGAATGTAATTTTGAATTAGATATCAAGCATTGCTGCCAATTGGCAAGAGTGATCATGAGGTACTGACTTGGAGGTGTCTGCCCAGCAGATGATCTTAGTCAAGAAAGGATGTATGTTTGGAATTATAGAATAGGCGATTATTGAAATTCAGTTGGTAACTGGCATTAGTATTACGGGACAATGAACTCTGAAAAGAAAAAAATAGAAGTTTTAAGAAAGTGTATGAGATTAGAGGGATGATGGTGAACAGAGGCCTAAAGTTCAGAAGGCATTTTAAGCATTGCAAAGACTGCATTATACATTGCTGCTATGATAAGAAGGACAGTGACATAGAGATAAGCAGGTGTTTCACTACCACCAGACCTTTTGTTAGACCATACACATATATATGAGCGCCTCCGTAGCGCAATTGGAAGAACGACGGTACATTGCGCCCTTCGATTGGAATAGGCCTAAGTTCGATTCTCGTCGCGATGGGAGGAATCTTTATCTGGTCGATTTCAATCAAAGGTGAGTTAGCCGATCTCATATGGAAGTAGCAGGGTTTTTTCTCCCGGAAACTCGGGGTTTTCATCCCGCATACATACAAATCGGCCCTTCAGAACACACGCAATTTACAGACAAAAATTACTAGTTGTGGTGGTGTTGGAAGTGGGCGGTAGATGGCGTTGATGGAGATGATTCGTAGTAGAGGTTAGGTGTAGAGACAGTTGTAGATGTCCTCCCACGATGAGTCTTCGGACTCCTTGGAGGTATCAGGAATAATAATAATAATAATAATATATGATGTTGTACTAAAATATGGTCACTTGGTTTTCAAAAGTTAGGATGTGATGAGGAAAATTTGGAGCGTCTAGAGATAAGAGACTAATGCAATACCTGAACTCTGAAATTTTGATTATAGAGAAATGTTGGGGAAATGTAAATTGGTAGCAAAAGGTGATATGAGAAGGGGGGGGGGGGCAGGCAAACAAATAGGTGAGGGGTTTTACATAATTCCAGCCTGGCTGGCCGAGTGGTTAGCACATCCGCTCTCCAGCCAAAAAGGCTGCGGGTTAGAATCCCGCCGTGGGCATGGATGTTTGTGAGTGTCTGTAGAAATACTAGTGGTGGTGGTCACGGTAGATGGCGTTGGTGTAGTTGCAGTCAGTTGGTGGATGAGTAGTGGAGACAGAGTTGTCTCCACTACTCAATCCACTCAATGAGTCCTTGGACTCCCTGGAGGTGTCAAATAATAATAATAATAATAATAATAATTCATATAAGAGGTTTTATACAGAGAGGAGAAGGAGAGGCAGGGAATGATATACCATCCTAGAAAATTTTATAAGGGTGTTATGAAGAAGGGAGTGAAGAGATTTTATAAAGATATTAGTAACCAGAATTCATTCCTGGAGTGTTGTGAATGACTATAAATTTTAGTGTGAGGAATATATTGTTGATTTGAGGTGATTTATCCTGCAAAGAATATTGACTATTTTTCCTTTTGAAATAAAAGTTTTGAATGTGATCAAGAATATATCAGTATTCAGCTTTTCTTTGGCATATGAGTTGCTTTGGTATTGTACTATTTAAAATCTTGTTACAGTTTAAAATCACACTCTGTCAAACATTTGTTAAATTCAACTTTTATTTATGCTTTTTGATTACTTGTTTCACTTGCCTAACAGCTATAAGTTTTTGGTTTGGTTAATAGAAGCTCATTTGATTTACACAATTGTAAATAATTAAGTTTGCCATTGTGGAAAATGCATCTTTCAAATTACTATTATTATTATCATCCCAAGACCCCATGGAGTCAAAAACTCATCTAGGAGGTCCTTTTGTCATACATGCCGGCCTGGTTGGCCGAGTGGTTAGCGTATCCGCTCTCCAGCCAAAAGGCTACGGGTTCGAATCCCCGCCATGGGCATGGATGTTTGTGATTGTCTGTGAAAGTTCTAGTGGTGGTAGTAGGCGGTAGATGGCGTTGGTGTTAGATGATGAAGGTTGATGGAGTAGTGAGACGAAGAGTTGTAGAGTAGATGCCCTCCCTCAATGAGTCTTTGGACTCTCTGGAGGTGTGATGTAATAATAATAATAATAATACCACCCCTTAAACACACTCAAATTCTCTGCAGACACCACAGATAAGTCCTTCCAATCGTTCACAACTCTGCATGCAAAAAGTCTGCTTCTCACTCCTTTGCTCACACTCTCCTTATACAGCTTCCAGAGATGACCTCTGGTTCTCTCCTGATCTCCCACTATTTTCTGTTGAAACCTCTCCAACATTGATCCTAAAACAATCCCTTACTAACTTGTAGGTCTCTATCATATCACCCCCACTTCCACTAGACTGTAAATTTCATATCCACTAGACTGTAAATTGCATCTTTTTAACCTTTCCTCGTATTCGACATTCCAGAGATCAGAAACTACCTTAGTGTTGCCTTTGGACCCTTTCAATATCTCTTCAATCCTTTTGAAAACCAGGTGACCAAATCTGTACACAGTAGTCAGTGTGGCCTAATCAAAGCCTTTTACAAAGGAACAAGAATCTCCTTACTTCTACAAGTCAGTGTCCTCCGCATTGTTCCCAGAATTCTTTGTGTTGTCCTCACAATTTTGGTAATGTGTCCCCTAAATTTCAGATCCTTATCCACTATCACTCTAAGATCTCTTATTTCCTCCACCTCTAACAGTATATCCCCACCAAGCATAAATTCTACATTCCATTTTTGTTTCACAAATTTTAAAACCCTATGGTTTTGCAACATTGAACTCAGACCTCCATTCCTGTGCCCATTCACTCAATTTGTTCAAGTCTTCTTGTAAGGCCACATCATCTTCTCTACTCTTGATATTTCTTCCCAACTTTGCATCATCTGCAAACAAATGAATATCACCATTCAAATCTCTGCCAATATCATTAACATACAGGTTAAACAGCAATAGCCCTAAAGCAGACCCCTGAGGCACACCACTAATGACTTTCCTCTTCCCAGATATATACCTGATATATATACTTGCAGGATACATACATGCTGATACCTTACAGATAGTCAGTCTCCAATCCAATGCACTAATTCAGTATCCAACCCCATCCATTCTAGTTTGACTATCAACTTATCAGGCAGTAATCTATCAAAAGCCTTTGCAAAATCTAAGTACACTACTGTGTATCCTTCTCCTCTGTCCAAGGAAGCCATCACCTTATTGTAATAAGTAAGGAAACCCATTCTCAACTGCCAACCCAATTCTAGATCCTAGTTTTCACGAGCTTCTCCAACAACTTAACCACAACACCTGACACACAGATAGGCCTATAATTTGATGCTTGAGTTCTATCACCTTCCTAATGAAGCAGCACAGTCTTGCTTTCTTTCCACTCCTTTGGAACTTGACCCAGTGCAAGACTCATTAAAAAAATATGGCAGGGCACATGTCAACTCCCTGGCACATTCCTTCAGAATACGTAGTGATATATTATCAAATCCCACAGCCTTATTAACATCAAGTTTGCTCATTCCCCATCCACACTTCTTGCTCACTTACAGTCAGTCTCTCCTCCCCATCATCAACTGTTCTCAATCTCTCCATGATGTTGCATTCACAAGAATGAAAGACCTTTATGAACTGCTCGTGAAGTAACTCCACTATGTCTTCTGCAGCAGTTGTCCTTATATCATTTTCTGCAATCAGTCATCCTTCCATAATCTTTTTTTTTTCCTCCTGGCTACATATCCTACACTCGGATTCTTTTTGGCTTCATTAGCTAACTGCTGCTTATACTTCACTTTTGCTGCCCTTACCAATGAAGTCAATCTCCTTTCCTGGTCTTTGTAATCCTCATGGAATTGGTCATTACCACTTCTCTTATGCTGCTTCCATAATGCCTTTTTTTTCTCTGTATTACATGCTTCATATCTTCATTCATCCATTTCACACCTACCTTATTTAATCTTTTGACACTTTGAATACATTTAGACATTGCTTCTACTAGATCTTGAATATCCCACAAGCTTCATTGATCTCTTTTCCAGCTAACTGCTCATTCATTGCTACACCTGCAAGCTGTCTCCTGAGCTTCTCATAATCACCAGCCTTGTAGTTCCACATATGCTCTTTCAGAGGTCCTCACACTGCTGGCAATCACCCAGGTAATCACTTCATGGTCACTCGCACCAACTGGATGATTTGATACCTCATTTATAATTACATCCTCTGATGAGATGATCAAATCCTCTGTTACTTACTGTCTGAGGTAGTTGTCCCTCAAAAACTCAAGAAACTGATTTAAGTTAAGGGATATTATATCCCATATTGTTTCTTAGCCGAATGAGAAACTCAAAGAGTTTCATGCCGAATATAGAAACTATATAAAGTTTGGCGATTCCAAGCGCAAGCAAATACCTGGATAGTGCCGCACCTGATCCTTAGGTAGTGCAATCTGAGGCAACTCATAGAAAGGGTGGAGCAAGCTCCGATCACTATTCTTGGTATTTACCCATAATGTGAACTTAGTTCCTAGGAGTTGTATTATTGTTCAACATTATGAGAGAAGGTCACTACCCAGACCGGTTTCAATCTTTTTTGAGGTCTCATCAGTGAGTAGGTAGACGTAGTTAATACCAAGTTTGTAGCGAACAGAACTTGCATCCCTTTTATGAGAATTGCCAAGAAGGTGTCCCAATAAATTACTAATTATACGGAGAGCCAAAGGCTTCAATTTGGCGACATGAACTTATTTAAGTTAAGAGATATTATATCCCATATTGTTTCTTAGCCGAATGAGAAACTCAAAGAATTTCTCATTCTTTGCCGAATATAGAAACTATATAAAGTTCGGTGATTCCAAGCGTAAGCAAATACCTGGATAGTGCCGTACCTGATCCATTAGGTAGTGCAAGCTGAGGCAACTCATAGAAAGGCAACTACCCAGACCGGTTTCAACCTTTTTTGAGGTCTCGTCAGTGAGTAGGTAGAACTAGTTAATACCAATTTTGTAGCAAACAGAACTTACATCCCTTTTATGGTTGAAACTGGTCTGGGTAGTAACCTTCTCTCATAATGTTGAACAATAATACAGCTCCTAGGAGCTAAGTTCACATTGTGGGTAAATTCCAAGAATAGTGATCGGAGCTTGCTCCACCCTTTCTATGAGTTGCCTCAGCTTGCACTACCTAATGGATCAGGTGCGGCACTATCCAGGTATTTGCCTACGCTTCGAATCGCCAAACTTTATATAGTTTCTATATTCGGCATGAAACTCTTTGAGTTTCTCATTCGGCTAAGAAACAATATGGGATATAATATCCCTTAACTTAAATAAGTTCATGTCGCCAAATTGAAGCCTTTGGCTCTTCATATAGTCAAGAAACTGATTTTCTTGAAATTGCCCATAATGATCACCCTTTTCTTATTTGCTTGTCTAATTTGATTATACATTTCATAGTCACTACCATCCACATTACCATGTCTATAACAACATCTAAGTATTTCATTCTCTTCACCTCTATCTCACACCATACTGCCTCAAAACCACTGGCACTGTTTCCATCTTGCATCTCTACTTTGTATGGAGATAACTCTTTTTCTAGCATCAATAGCACCCCTCTCTTCCATTTTACCCTTTCTATCCTCATGAAACACATCAAATCCTTCAATCTCTATTCCTTTCAGGATGTCATCCTCATCCAACCATGTCTCACTTATTCCAGCAATTTTTGGGTGAACAGACTCAATTATTGCAATCATTTCATTTGCCTTGTTTCTTACACTTCTAGTATTTGTATACAAACACAACAGCTTATTGCTGGATCTGTAGCTAGCTAGTTCCACTGATACCACTTATTTGATGTGAATTCTCCATGCTTAACTCGAATCATTTCTTTTTCTCCTTATTCATCTTGGAACCATCTTCAAATCCAGCTGTTTTTCCTTGATCCCAGGTCATCTCTTCCCTTTTTGTCTACACATGCATTCACATCCTCTTGGAGCACCTACCTTTCTCATGCTGTGTTCCTCTGTCTGTCCTGAGCCTTCCCATTTCCCTGTCCTGTTCTTTCATTCTCTATACTCATGCTGCTCACTTCTTCATTCATAACCACCTGTTCAATCTCTCCTGTCTTACTCTCCCATTCTTCCACATTGCTTCCCACTTCATCAGATTCATTCTCTTCACTCACTTCTCTACCTTTCAGCAGCAGTTTCTCCAAGCGACTCATACAAAAACTACTCAAATGCAGTCCATCGCTCTTATACAGTTGACTTTGTCCTTCAAACTCATTCCGCACATTAACAAACTGCGCTCCTTTCTCCTCACATATATCCACTAACATATCATTCAAAATTCTGGTTCTCTGCCTCATCTCACCACTGTCATACCTGGGAAACATGCTTACTACCTTTGACACTATCCTCTTTTATCCGTCTGAACAACCTCCTGATATCCAATCTGACGTATTTTTTATTCGCAGTCATTTGTACCTATTACAGTTGCCAACTCTTTTGCTCCCTTACTTATATCTAATACCTCAATGATTCTACCTCCATAAAGCATACTGTGTGCATCCTCTCGTCCAGCACACCTTTAATAATTGAAACACCATGCAACACCACTCACAGGTTTTTGTTGCCTTTTTTATACCAACATTATTTGTTTTCATCATTTTCACTCTTCTTACATATCTCAAATTCTACAACAATAGAAATAATGACCGACTATCTCCTAGTACTGATATTTCGATAAACTGAACACCCTTGTTTTCACTTTTTTCAGCCACTGTTATATCAAGTATATTACATTCCAAGCATTTGTCAGTCGATTTTGAAATCCCACAGTATTTAAGCTTTTTCATTCTCAATCACTTTCTGGTGAACTTTATGTTTCCAATTGTCTTTAGATACTTTAAACCCATGCTTTTTACATAAATGCCAGTGAATTATCTTATCTACATTATCATGCATTTTACGGTATACTCAGTTTGTGCGATTTTGCTGCGCCCTTATAATGTGGTCTACCGTTTCTTCCTTTTCTTTGCACAATCTACATTTACTGTTTTCTTGACTTTTTGTATTTTTGCCTTCATAGCATTGGTTTTAATGGCCTGTTCTTGTGCTGCAAAAATTACCAATTTTGTTTCTTTCTTTAGTGCTTTATTTCTCAACCATTGCCAGGTCAAGTTGCTGTCAACACTATCCTCTATGCTGTGAAGGTATTTTCCATGCAGTGCCTTATTTTTCCATCTTTCAATTCTCATTTTTACTTGGTTGGTTTTGTATTCCAATTTTGTCTCCATGGTTTAAATAAACCCTCTTTCCTTACTTCATTTAGAAATTTTTCCATTGTTTGCTGCAGATAATCATTCAGATTTTGTTTTCTTCTTCAATAACTTGCTTTACTTGTAATAATCCTCTGCCTCCTTTTTTGCGTGATAGATAAAGCCTATCAATGTCACTGCAAGGATTGAGGGCATGATGCATTGTCATTAATTTTTGAGTTTTTCAGTCTCTAAATCTTCCACCTCTAGTTGGGTCCGTTCAACAATGCCAGCTGAATATCTCAGAACAGGTATGGCCCAGGTGTTAATTGCTTTTATCAAATTTCCAGCAATTAAGCATTGACTTAAGGAGTTTCCTTAGTCGCCTTATGTATTCTGCTCTAGTTATTTCTTTGATCTTATTGTGCAGAATTTCTGATGCTTCTAAAATTCCCAAATATTTGTAGCTATCTTTGAATTTTATTGCCTTGATTTTTTCACCATTGAACGGCTCGATTTCGTTGAGATCTTCAAACTTTCCTCTTGTGATTCCAGCAATTGTGCATTTATCTAAGCCAGAATCCATTGATATATCTTGACTGAATATGTGCACAGTATTAAGCAATGATCCAAGTTCATTCTCTGATTTTGCATACAACTTCAGATCGTCCATGTTGATGAGCAGTTTTATTTAAAATTCTAGTTAAGGGGATCAATAACAAGATAAACAATAGAGCAGATAATGAGTCTCCTTGAAAGATACCCCTTTTTATGTTTACCTCTCCAATTTCTTCTCTGTTCAGAACTAATGTTGTTTTCTAATTTTTGTACGTTTTCACTAATACCGGATAGTTCTGTGCATTTTAAAATCCAACTATGAGGCACCAAATCAAATGCTTTCTTATAATCTATCCAAGCCATATGAAGGTTGGTTTTTCTACTTTTGCAATTTTTCAGAATCATTTTGTCAATCAGCAATTGGTCTTTTGTGCCTCTTGAATTTTTGCTGATATCTTTTTGTTCAATTGGAAGAAGAGAATTTGCTTTAAGGTAGCTGTATATTTTGTCAGCTAGTATGCCTGTGAGTAGCTTAAAAGTTGTTGGCATGCAAGTTATTAGTCAGAAGTTTTCTGGCTTTGGGCATTTTTCTTTATCCTTTATGATCAAAAACATTTTCCCTGCTGTGAGCGACTCTTCTTTGCTTTGTCCATCTAAAACATCGTTAAATTGGTTAGCAAGTCTTTCGTGTATGCCTGTCAGATATTTCAACCAGTAGCCATGTAATTCATCCTTCCCAGGTGTTGACCAACTTTTTATCCTTTTAGCTTGCTTTTGAACCATTTCAGTTGGTCCATTTTTCGTTCTTGAGATTCGTTCATAATTTGTTCAATCCACTTTGCCTTGTTATTGTTCCTCTTAGGGTTGTCCCACAGGTTTTGCCAACATTTAAGTGTTTTTTCTTTGTTTGTAGTATTTATATTTTCTTTAAGATTATCATTCCTGCTGCAATCAATTTTGCTTGTGCTGTTCAATGCATGCACTGTCTTCTTATTTTAGCTACAACTGTTTTTTTGCTTCAGTTGCTCTAATACTTCATCAATAGGTCGTGTTCCAATATTATATCTCTTTATGAGGTTATTTCGGATTTTTGTGTTTTTCAGCTTCTTTTCCTTAAGGTGTTTCAAATTGCTCATGCCTGCTCTGAGTTTAAGAATTTTATTCTCCAGTCGATGCTTCCATTTTGGTTCCTGAGCTTCACTAGGGTTCACTGATCTTATAGCCTAATTCAGATGTTACAATGTAGGCTATTGAGTACATATGTTGATTCATTTGTCCAATAGTTCCAGTAGGGATAACTTTTCAGCTTTATTGGCTTCTTGTAGGAGTTCCTTCAGTTTTTGTTAAGGTACTTGTCTCAATACTGGAAGCCTAACTCGTTCCAGGTTGCTGTTCATTTGCTCAATAATTTTTGTTGTGAGGTCTTGTTCCTTATCTGATAGCTTCCTTTCAACTATTTGTATATTTTCAAGATTTTCAGCATTCTGCACATTGGAATCTGATTCTGCTCAATTCATATTCTTGGTCATTTCAGGATCAGTACAGTCTCCTTTTACAGCTTGAGCTTTCAGTGGGAGCTGCCATCTTTGGTTCAGGACTGCTTATTGGGTATTCACAGCCAACCACCATTTTTGATGGCCATTCTCCTATCTGTCACCTGGGGATCTGTATGGTCGCAGTAGCTCTGCTCCAAGTTAATTAATTGCATTTGGTTAGCCTAGTGGCTGTGCACTTTGCAACCATATGCCTGGGGAAGGAGTGTCCTAGGTTCGATTCCCGTTGGTTACTGAGGAGCTGAAGGATCTTCCTCAGCCATAGCCAAGTTAGCCGGTCTTGGGTGTGGACAGTAGGGTTTTTCCCCAGTTTATCCTGGGGTTTTTCATCCTGCAAAGCAGGCAAACTGGCCTTGAGAACTCAACACTACAGGACATAGGATACACCATGGCGTAGGGCTGATCGGCTTATCCTGTGAATGGTTTAAGGTCCGATGATTAATAAACCCTCGACACCGCTAGGTAAAAGAGGGTAAAAGGAAGATGAGATGAAATAAATAAATAAAATTTTAGTGATCTGATTAGAATAAGACTTTTGCATATCTTAGAGAGTCAGTTGTTGCTATCTAAGTTCAGATGGTGAAGTAAGGCCTCAATGCTTTATTTAAACAAATGTTCAAATTTATACTGATATCAATGAAGTGAGCATATTTCCCATAGGATATTGTGGTCTGTATCTATTCACTGCTGTGACAAGCCAGTTTTCTCAGATTTACTGTTGCTAATATAAGATTGAGGTGCTTGTATTCTCTTTTCTACTGAGCATCCAGTTTGTCTGAAGTAAGAACAAAGAATCATAATCATAATGAAGAAGCATTGCCTACTTTTTTATCTAATAATAAACAGTACATACATGAATTAAATTTAAATTTAATGGAAATGGAAAAAGACAGCAAATAATATTCTACTATTCTGCTCACTATCAGGTGAATTAATTACTTTCATTTATTGAAAGACAGCTTTCACTGGGAACTGCATCCAACAACAGACTGGAATTATTAAAACTTCATTATGACATACTCACACTACACCTCAACCATTACAGCAGGAACTCTTAAACATCAAGCGATATATGAAACTCATTGACTTCTCAAAAAGGACCACACGACAGTTTTCTTTTTCTTTTTTTTTCTTTTTTTTAATTCCTATAATCCTAGCTCATAACAAGTAAATTATATGTTGAGTTCCAATCTCTTACATTTATAACATATCAGAACCCATTTCCAGAATTATTAAGAAATACAATTTAGTGGTTACTTTACTTCCTTTTTACTTCTTTATTTCCTCTCAACAAATTATCACCATGGTTCATCTTCCAAAGATAAACGGCCTCCTCTGGTGTTCCTAGTGACCAAGTTCCTTGTAACTGTTATCATTCTTACTTTGAACAAACTGGATTCCCAGTACAAAAGAGAATATAAGAACAGTGGTCTTATATTAGCAACAGTAATCTGAGAAATCTCATTTAGCATAGCACGGAATAGATAGACCACAATATCCTGTGGCCTGAAACACGCTTACTTCGTCAATGTTGGTATAAATTTGATCGTTTGTTTAAAGAAAGCACTGAGGCTTTACTTCACACGTCAAGAAATATAACAACCTAGTTAAAGACGAACCACAACCGCAAAATCAACCGCTCTAGACAGTAGTAAACCTTTCTTCCAAAAGGTTCAATGACAATGCAGTCAGCACCCTATGCCTCAGTCGTAATTTTGCCATCGCTCCGAAAGAAGTGCCGGTGCTTGATGTAATGTTTAACATCGAACATGGGATCAGTCGCTTACCATCAGAGATAGCCAACAACATCAGACTTGACGTAGCCAACATTCTCGCTCATTCTTCACCTCCAAAAAAGTAATTTATCGTATGCCCAATGCACGGCTCTCCTGACATTACGCAAAGAAAATAGTATCATCATCATCAGAGCGGATAAGGGTAATGCCACAGTCGTTCTTAATCCCAGTGAATACGATTATAAAATGAATATTATCCTCCGAGATCGCGCTACCTACATCCCGCTAGAACACGACCCCACAAAAACACAAGTTAGGAAATTAAAAATCTTACTTAAAAAAGTATCTTCCTGGCCTCCTGACATCACGAAAAAACTTAAACCTTTCTGTTCCCGTCTCCCTCCCTCCCCCGAATATACGGTTTACCAAAAATCTACAAACCCAATTCTCCACTTAGACTAAACCCAACTGTCTAAACAGCTGGCCAACTCTCTGAGCCCCTCACTGGAAGGTCCACATCCTATATAAAAAACTCTACCCACTTTAAAGCCCTCATAGAAAATTTAACCTTGAATAATGCAGACATATTGCAAGCTTTGATATCTCCTCTCTGTTTACCAATATTCCCTTAGCTGACACCTTATCTCTCTCTTAGAAAACGTTTTTCCATCTGACATCTTAGATCGCCTTTCCTTTGCCATTAACTCTGGGTATTTTTCTTGGAAGAACAAAATCTACAATCAGATAGAGGGAACCACCATGGGTCCCCCTCTCACTCCCTCTGGCCAATTTTTATATGGAAGATTTTGAAAAACGAGCCATAGACTCAGCCCCACTCAAACCTTCTGTCTCGCTAAGATATGTAGATGATGTGTTCTCTATTTGGCCTCATGGCCCAGACACGTTAGACTCCTTCCTCAGTCATCTCAACAGCCTACATCCAAGAATCCCGTTTACTATGGAAAAGGAAAAGAACAATTGTTTACCCTTCCTAGACACCTTTACATGCCTGCCTAATGGTACACTTGCCTTCACTGTATACAGAAACCCCCCCCCCACACACACACACAGGCAGATGCATTCACAAACTCTCCCACCACCACCACCACCCCTCTCAACAATATGGCATTATTAAAACTCTTACCAAGAGAGCCCACAATCTTTGTTCCAGTGGAACCGCCCACACTACTGAGCTTAACTACATACACAGCCCTTTCCTCTCCAATGGCTACAGCAATCACGGTATCAAAAAAATAATCAGTTCCTCCCCCATTCCCCGTCCTTCTCGTCAACAAGAGTTTAAAAATGCCATCACCATACACTACATCCGTGGCACATCCGAAAAAATAGCCAAGATTCTAAAAAAGTACAACCTATACACGGCATATAAGTCCCACCGCAAACTTGCTACCCTTATCCGTTCTACTAAAGATCAACTTCCTCCTTTCTCTCTGCCTGGAGTTTACAAAGTAAGCTGGCGTACTTTGGACAGACAGGCAGATCAGCATCTATCTGCCTGGAGGAACACAAGTCTTACATCTGTAAACACAACTGTGGTCAGTCAGGCTTGGCTGACCATGTCTTGGACACCACCCACAGGGTCTCTTGGAAGAAAACCATCATTCTCCACCATAGCAAATTCAAGAATGAGAGACTATTCTTAGAAGGAGCAACAGCAGCTCTCAGAAATCAACCAAATCTTATTAAATACGGTTGCATTAAACTTCCGAAGATTTGGGAAACACTCATCACCAGAGGTCCCACTTTACATTCCAGGGCACCTACAACTGCCCTTAGAGGACGCTCCACCTAGATAGGGCTTTAGTGTCACCTACGTGGTTGGGCTTAATATTGTATGATATTTGTGTTCATGTTACATTAGTTGTTTTTTTGTAATCCCCGAAGATGTCCTAGTGACTAGGACGAAATATAGGAAGTATTAAACCTATGTTAATCCTTTCTGAGTGCTGTATACATTCCGTTACGCCTCCAACATGATGTCCTCACAGCACTTAAGCCTCTACACACGAGCTTTACTTCACTGTCTGAACTTAAATTAGAATGACTGCCTCTCTCTAAAATATGGAAAAGTCTTACTCTTGTCACACATCACTAAAGTTTTTTTTTTTTTAGTGATGTAACAAATGATAGTTGTCAATGGACTCTCATGGCATTCCTAATTTAATTCTGCGATGTGCTTAATGAATCTCTTCTGTATGACTTTAAAAAAAAAAATACAGCTAATGCATAATTAATAATGCAAAGTTCTATCAATTATACCATTGCGTTGTTTTATGTATAACATCACACATCTCTTACTTTTTCAAATCAATCCATTGTTCACATTCTACTTTGTAAACTATTGTTGCCACCAGTGATGGTCTGTAATATTCTTTCTTTCTTAATCCTCCTCTTCTACCTTTTATGGTATCTAGTTTTTTTATTCTTACAACCACAACCGTCTGTAGATGTGTCTGTTCACGGAGCCGGTTTGCCTGAACGTTCTTGGAAATCCCCTACCTCAGTATGAGACCAACTAACTCACCTTTTGTTGAAAGAGACCAGATAAGGATTCCTCACTTCACATGAATCGAACCCGGGTCTTTCCGATCAAAGGGCTTTGTCTGTAGCGACTTAGCTACAGAGGCTCTTGGTTTGTAATATTCAGGCTGAAATAGACCACTTTAAATAAATATTATTATTTATTTCCTTGTGTTTTTCATGTTAAAGAAAAACTTCCCATGGCATAAGTATATCTTAAAGAACAACTCCATCAGAATATTACAAATGGTACGATGTATGTTGTATTTTGAACACATAAGAGGGTCATCAGCTCTCAGTAAATAAGATTGTGTAAGATGACTGTAACCTGTGCAAAGTCCAGCAAGACAACTTCTCTTCTATTTCTACATTGACCAGACTGCCAGTGCTTAGTTTCAGGCTTGATATCATGTAATTTGTTTGTCCATGCTTTCTACCATGATAACTATTACTGGGTATTTAGCTTTGATCTTATAAAATGTCTATAGTCTGTATAGGGAACTATCAAACAGCATGTGGAAGAAGTATGAGTTGCTCTACCAGCTGCATCTGCAGTCTGAGTTCCCTTAATTCCATTGTGGCTGAGAATTCTGCACAATCGAACATAAAAATTCAGGATCTTCATTTTATACAAGAGTTGTAACACTTCACAAAGCATTGGTTGTGAATTACACATAGGAGAGGAGATTGTCTGTAAACAATTGAATCTGTACAAATTACGCACTCTTGGTAAGTATTTCATTTATATGCACAAATGCAAGCTGAATGGCATGCAACTCTGCTAATAATTACTGCAGTTGAGTGGGATCTGATTGGAGACAGTAAAATCAGGAAACAAAGCAGCACAGCCAACACATATCTGTGCTCTTGAACCATCAGTATAGATGTGCAAAATATAAGAGTGGGCTGCTCTGTGTGCATTAAACAACTGAAGATGGACAGATGATGGTGTATAAGACTTGTAGTTGACAAAGTGAAAGGTTGCAGGATGGAGTGCAAACCCGATATGGAGGAATACTGTTAGATTGGTGCAGGTAATGTTGTCAACATTTATGCGAATAGCTTAAATTAAATAATTTCTTTAACACACATACCAAAAGTACATTTGGCAGGTGGATGTATGCTATATTGAGCTTCCTAACATAGAAAAAAGACTAATCCCTACAGGGTACTCTGGGTGGGACTTTATTTTCAGGACTCTTAAGTTAAGAGACAACTGTTTTCATCTTAGTGATAGAGCTGGTCCATTTGCTTCACCATAAAGGCTCTGCATGGTAGATGTGTGAAAGGTACCAGTGGCATCGCATGCCCATTTAGTTTGGGTGTGTTGTTGTGTGGCTTATGCAATCTGCTCTACAAAATTCACTTCAGTTGTATAATGAAACCTGTGGATCATTCATGACTAAACATATGTAATTCCTAGTATTGTTTGAATTAACTGTACTGAAGATGTCCTATGATACTTAGGATGAAATATTTACTTATTAAAAAATCTTACTACTGTGGTTACGTGTGTATGTTTAGTCACGTCAGTTTGACTGTATAATAGTAATTTTATTTATGTATGATAGTTTTAAGAGTACATAGCACATCAGCGCTTATTATAAATGGTCCGTTGCAATTAATTGTGGGATAATTTTGAATACTTTAAAATATCATTTAATATAATTTTAAATATAGAAAGCTTAAAGGTCAAATGAGCAATAGTTATGCTTCACATGTGCCATTTATGTGATAAGCACAAAAGGTTTACATGTTGAAATTAGATTATCATTGGCAAATACTAGAGTGAGATACAGATAATTTGAATTTTGATACGATTTTTAAATACAGCCATATAATACGCACAAAAATCAGAACAAGTAATCACTTGGGAAATTATTAATTTTCCAGATTGAACCAAAGAAAGGCTGAAATAACTCGTTTTACTTACCTATTTACGCACAAGTTCCAACATCCTTTGTCTATAATCATACAATCTGCAAAAGCTCTGGCATAAAACAGGACATTCAGTACATTGTGAACACTGTTTCCATTATGAATATGGGCAAAAAGTTATAAATTATTTATAGAAAATTAAAAACTGGTCTATATCATTGTCTTAAACACTTCACGCATGCAAAACAGATGAAATTCAGAAAACAAAAACAGTAACTCATGACAAATGACAATGTTCAGTTGGATTGGTTGACAATAACCAATCACAGCCACTGATTTCTGGGTGCTGTTGTCTCAGTACACACCCTGCCTTGCCTTCTGGGTTGTTCAAAAACCACTGGAACACTGAGAATTTGACCTACTGCATCATCTCTACATCTGTTCAAAGGGCTCAAAGGTGTCTGTGTTTGTGATGTCACATTTGAGCTATTAATGATGCAATGTTTGCGTGTCAAAAAGTGTCCTCTTCGTGAAGCATTAGTATATTGAGTTTAATTTTAGGAATCTTGCAAAGCCAGGAAACAATTAGGGGAATATCTAACAAGAATAAATGCAAAGATATAATATTGGTGATATTGCATGGTGGTGTGCACTGCACACATAGCACACACCTGGAATATATGGTACTGCTCTCTACATACCCTGGTAATGGGTAGTATCCAACCATTACAGATTGCTCTGCCTTTCCAAACCACAGACTTGAGACCTTTAATCTAGCTTTGAATGTATAAGTGTACAATATAAATGAAGCATTGAAGATTAATCAGCACCCTATTCAGTAGAGGATAGAATGTGAAGGAGATTCAACATTCTCTTGCACTTTTCCTTTAGTTTGTGAATGTGTGCAAGGAATATAAGTTTTCATTTTGAAAATTATGGAGACAACTACCGTGTTTGAATAAAAACTTTAGTTTAATATAACTAAAATCTATATTTGATGTTTCGATCTTTATGTCAAGGTCATCTTCTGGAGCATACAACTATACACAGACAACAAGCTACACTACAATCAAACTGGTTTGTTAAAGTTACTGACCAACCGCTACAACAATTATTATTATTATTCAGGCCTCTATGGAGTCAAAAGACTCATCGTGGGAGGTCCTTCCTAAGAACATAAAGTTTGTCAAGAATTGTTGACCTGACCTCTGGTGAAAAAAAAAAAAAAAAAAAAAAAAAAATGTGTGTATACATATATACATCGACGCTAGAGTCCTATTATTAGTGTTATCTGTTGGTTGTAGAAATACATTGGGTGCAACAACAAGTTTATGTATCTATCTATATACATATATTAACATCATGGTTATAAATGTACATTCTGGCCAGTTGGTATGGAATGGTTTCTAATACTAGCTGAAGATTGGCTAGAATCCTGACTTTGCTGGATCTTATATATTAGGTAGGCTGAATGTATGCCATCCAGATCCTTGGAATTTTCATGCCATCTTTGTTGTTGATATTTGGGTGGTTTATCAGGATTTTGCAGGCTTATTTCGCAGAATATAAGTTTTCTGTCAAAGATGAGTCACAAGAACTTGACTTCTATTGTTACTGAAATACTAGTTTGTCCCATTCTAAAGACAGGATCTGGGTGAAGAGTGCATTTTCGACAGAAGTGTACAGACATTTTTTTTCTGTTGAAAACCTGAAACCATTACTAAGAGCTCATGGAGAGACATGATTAATTGCATGTTGAAGTTGTGTTTCATTTCTCCTCATGTTATACTGAATGTGTCTAGAATTGATGGCAAATGTATCCCATTTTTTTTTTTTTTAAATAACGAAACCTGTGGTGCGTTCATAATTAGAAGAAACACACGTATAAACCACAGTGACGCATGATTACAATAGAATCTCATGAAAACGTGCATAACGTGCTAAAGTAGTACAAAAAAAAACAAAAAAAAAACGTTAATTATTTAACACAGTTTTATATGATAATTTCCCATACTTTAGGAATAGTAAGAGCATCGTTGCGGTTTAGGTTTGGTCTGTGTAGTAGGGCTTCAGAACTTTCTTTGTATAAACGTTCATGTTTAAATAAAGATCTGTGTAAAAGTTTAGCCTTTTCCCAATGGATCCTATGGTTTGGATTTTCAATTCCGTGTTGAGAGTGGCCAGATTTCTGCAGTTTAAGAAGACGAATGTAGTCTTGATGTTCCGAGATGCGTTTCTGAACAGACCTACCTGTCTGTCCAAAGTAAGATAATTTGCATGAGCATGGAATCTCATAAACACCAGGTAACATCAAGGGTGAGAATTTGTCCTTAGGAGAAGGTAATAAATTGTAAATTTGGTTGATAGGTTTGTAAGTAGTGGCAAAATTGTATTTCTTCATAATTTTAGAAAGACGTTCTGAGATGCCTTTAACGTAAGGTATGTGAATCCTATGCACTTCTTCCTGTCTGGTTTGATGTATGCAGAAGTGACTGATGATTTTTTGAGTTGTTTTGGGATTATATCCATTTAGGATGGCTGTATTTTTGATAACTTCTAATTCCTGCTTTAAAGATTCTTCAGAGGAGCAGAATTTATGTGCTCTGGAAACTAGTGATTTAATAATGCCAGATTTCTGAGATGGATGATGAGCTGAAGAATTGTGAATGTAGTGACCTGAGAATGTAGGCTTGCGAAAGACGGAAGTGGCGATGGAACAGTCTTCTTTTCTTTTGATGTGTAAATCCAAAAAAGAGATACCCTGTGGAGATTCTTTTTTCTAACGTAAAGTTGATGCGATGATGAAGAAGGTTGATTTTATCTAGAAACAGTTGTAATTCAGGTTCGGGATGATTCCATACTGCAAATACGTCATCGACATCTTAGCCAAATTTTTGGTTTGGGTTCAAAAGTGAATATTTTTTCCTCAAGGTGTTCTAGAAACAAATTTGCTAGGTTTTTTACATAGGATCCATTGGGAAAAGGCTAAACTTTTACATAGATCTTTATTTAAACATGAACGTTTATACAAAGAAAGTTCTGAAGCCCTACTACACAGACCAAACATAAACCGCAACGACGTTCTTACTATTCCTAAAGTATGGGAAATTATCATACAAAACTGTGTTAAATAATTAACGTTTTTTTTTTTTTTTTTTTTTTTTTTTTTTTTTTTTTTTGGTACTACTTTAGCACGTTATGCACGTTTTCATGAGATTCTATTGTAATCATGCGCCCTAACTGTATGTTATTCCTAATTTTTGTTTAAATACTGTTCTGATGATGTCCTAAGATACTTAGGATGAAATATTTACAATTAAATAATTTTCACTGTGGTTTATGCGTGTGTTTCTTCTAAAAATGTATCCCAGTTCTTTAAATAGTTATGGAATAAATATTTTGATGTATCAGCCAAAAAGGAAGGATATTTGTAACAAGAGATATGGCTATCAAAATTCACTGTGGTTATTGGGATCTAGCCTTTTTTTTTTTTAAATAAAAATGTGTTGTATTTTTAATGTATGGTCTTTAGTGGCCTTGCCTTTGAAAGGATGAAGAGATAATAGAAATTTCATGATTCTGTAAGTTGAGGCAACCAGTAGTTGACTATCCGTGTGGTTAGCCTAGTGGCTATGCGCTTCACAACCATATGCCTTGGGAAGGAGTGTCCATGCTTAAGGATCTTTCTTCCTCAGCCATAGCCAAGTTAGTCGATCTTGAGCATGGACACAGGGTTTTTCATAGCACAAGCAGGTAAGCCGGCCCCACGGATACAGTCATCATCATCATCATACGTATCAAGGATTTAGGCCTAGTATGGCCTGTTCCGGCCTTAGAAGTCATCATTGACGGATACAATCAGGAATACTTAAGACAATCCCTCCAGCCATAGGTCTGAATTGTCAGCTATGCAGGTCCCAAGCCCAGATAAAAATAGGGGGGAGGGGAATTGAGGTGGTGCCGTACCTCCCCGTAAAAGCGACTCACAGACGTTGAATCACCATATGAAATGAAATGAATGAACAATTGACTTTAGTGGATAGTGTGATTTATGTATTTCAGCACACCATAGATGGTGATCTAATGTAGCATGTTCTTAAGTTTTTGAAATTGAGCTCATTAAGATGAGTGTTGATCATAGCTTCTTCACACAAAATGGTCAGAATAGCTGAGTCAGGGACTTGGGGTAGGGCAGTGCTCATCCTAGTAACCTTAGCTGTTCTTCTACTCTTAGTTCGTTTATTTTGAACATTGATAGTTTTCAGTTCGAATTGCTTTTGTTGCAGGTAATCACAGTAGAGCAGCAAAGTAATAAACATTGGGAATTGACACCTGAAGGAAAAGAAGTAGCAAATACAGGTAGCCATGAAGCTCTTATATTTAATGCTATTCCAGATGCAGGTATAAATCAGCAAACACTGATGGTAAGTCCTGTAAATGTACTATTCAGTTATAAAATTAAATATTTTAATAATTTTTTTTTCTCACACATTTGCATTAAGTTATGGAAAATCATTAAGAATCACAGTGAAATGAGATGATGCTTTTCAGCATTTTTTAGATTAAATTAAAGAAAAAGACACTCTTACTGGAAGAATTAATCTCAAATTAATTCTTTCAGTAAGAGTGTTTTTGCAAATTAAGCTCAAAAAAGACCTCAATGGGTTTGAAAAGGTTCAGTGTTTGTTCTCTAGAAGAGGATTTTCTGATTATTCTAATTCTTGGCCTACATATGGTACTAGTACATATTTATTGAAGGTCTCTCATGAGTGGGATTCACAAAAAAAATAATGTAGCAAGTCCATGATATTCAGACTTCTTAAGAGTTCATGAAACCAGATAATGGAGTGACTGCATGGTGGTTTTTGCATTTATTCTGTACTCTTCTACAAGAGTAAGAAAATATTTTAAACACTTCATATGGTCTTTATTTTGCTATGCTTGACTGTAACGTAACTAGGATTATACAGTATTAAAATTTCACTTAATCTTGCTTTTTGACTGATTAATTTTTATCCTTTACTCCACAAATTCTGGATATGTTGTCATTATAATAAAAAAATAAAATAATAATATTAAAAAATGGTGGCCAGATTATTTTTTTCATCAGTGGAAGAGGAAGAGGAAGAGCATATGGAAGAGGTACTGTACTGTCATTTTTTGTGCGAGAGGTTTGGTTAAAAGAGAATAGGGAGGATGTGTAAAATGATTTCATTCTCCAGTTGAAGGAAATGCCAACCAGACCTACTAGGCAGTAAAATGACCTTCATCAACTAGCAAAATTCCCCTCAAATTTTCAAGACGCAGTCTAAATAATATGCTTCATGGCAAACATTATATAGATCCAGTGCCTCACTATCTTGAAGGCACATCAGTACCTTCTTATTGATCTGAAACCCTATTCAATTTTACTGAATAGAGTTTCTGATAGTACTCTCATCCTACTCATATGACAAATTTGTCATATGAGTATTACAAACCATGCAATGCTCAAACATCTCAGTCTTTAAGATCATCTATGATAACTGCTCTAAACATTGATCTCCATACCAATCTTCATTGGAGGCGGCAACAACTTAGTCATCTTCAATACTTCCAAAACAATTTTGCATTTTTTGCAAAAAAAAGATCGTAGTTCTATACTCGCCTTTGACGATGCTTTGCTTAACAATCAAGACGACTAGATCTTCTTGGATTGACTGACTCCTAATCTTTTCTGGCATAATCACATCACTTCTGTACCATCTTCAGTTTCCAAAAAACTTATCTTTTTTGTACCTAAGACATTTCTAAAAATTCTTGATGCAGTTCATAAGGGATTCAGTTGATTAATGATCCCTCTCTCACAGACGCTCTTCAGCCACTGTCTCACAGACAGTCGGTTTCCTTATTGTATCTCTTCTATGGATGTTTCTATGGGTGTCATTAGCAGAAGTAGCATCTTTTATTCTCTTCCTCTCCCCATTTCTGCTAAATTTACAGAAACATGAGCAGCAACTGCAGATATTCTTTTACGAACTGCTGACTCACTAAACTTACTACTTGTAATCATCTTTTATTCCACCAACCTCAGCTCTGTGGAATAGCCTTCTTCATGAATTATTCCCCAAGGACTACAACCTCCAGCTCTTAAAGAAAAAATCAACAGATTACTTTGTTCTTAATTAAGCCCACATACAGCATTTATTTGTTATAGGACTTGACTGGTGTGTGGGAGTGATATAAAAAAGCATTTGTACCTTTTTCTTTTTCTTTTTTTTATCTACCAATGCTATGATTTCTCAAAATGGAAAATCCAAATAAAAATACTAAAATACCTGTTTTCTAAAAAGTTCATAGAACTTGCAGTTTGTTCAGAAATAAAAGTAGGAATATTTTCTCACTTGCCTGCTTGGCCCAATAGATAGCACTTCTTCTTTCTCACCCACAGGTTTGAACACTACTGTGGACATAGATGTTTGTGAATGTTTTTAAGTGGAAAATGAACGTCATTGCTTGGTGTTGTTGAGGTCCATTTTGTTTGCTTGGGGAGTGAGGAGATAGTTAAATGTCTTGAAAAAGTTCTGTGTTTCGTCTCCACTTAATGATTTCCAGATCTCTAGGTCTCCAGATTATGGTTTCTGAATTATATGACCTTTAATCTGTCCTACTATATAGCACTAGTGTATAATTATATACCATTTCCTGGGTGAGAACAAATGTATATGCAAACACACAAAGCTGAGATATCAACTGAACTGGTGCTTCGCTCTCTTTTTTTCAGGGAGGTGGTGGCATCGTGTGCTGTGTGCAGATATGTCATTGATTGTCATTCCATGACTGCTGATGTTCTACCTGAAGTTGTAGTGTTCTCTCTCTGACAACATGTTTCTTGTCAGTTGAGAGTGGGCACATCCTCACCTATTTTGGAAAACTTCCAGGCATGTTTTGTATCTACTAAGAGAACATATTGTGATTTATTTATTAACTCAGGCCTTAATTTTTTCTATGGCTGTATCAAAGATTTGTATGGTTATTTTGAATTTTTTATATTTTGCCACTATTAGATTGCCATCCTTCACTTAGCTGGATGCTGCTAGAGAATTGTTTTGTTGTAGTTCCAATACCAGCTTTATATTTGCTGAAGAAATATATATGTCCTCCCTTCCTTCATAACCTTTCTATCCAAATGCCATGATTCCCTGTAAAGTTAAAGTACTCCTCTTAAACCTTTGTGTGTGTAGGGAGGGGGAGAGGTTAAAAATTTCAGGCTAAGCACTTGGCCAACCAGGCCAAGTAGTTTGTGTATCTGCTCTCCAACTAACATGCTGTGGGTTCAAATCCTGCCATGGGCATGGATGTTTTTGATTGTTGTTAGGTGAGAGAGAGATATTTCCTCGCCTGATATGAGACCACCACCTCGTTTTTAATATAATATTGCCTTTGATACCATCTATTCAAAGCTGATCAGGTCTCTCATATCTGTAGACCATCCCCTCACCTATTGGAGGCTTGAAAAGGGTCTGCATGTTGTCTCTTGAGCAGGGTTTCGGGACTATGACAAAAATAGATTAAAAAAATACCGAAAAACATATATAAAATTAATAATAATATATATATATATCGTTATCATCAAATTTCTGACATGTACCTTCAAGGAATGTACAGAATATTATGATATGCCACCTTAATAACAGTTATCTATCCTTTGCTCAACTTTCAGGGTTTCAAATGTTAAGTCAACTGACGCCCTGAAATTGTGGTTTTCCTACAATAGATGAGTGTTTTTTTGTCAGAACTAATTTCATCATTGCTTTTTTTTATATTACTTTTTTCGTTATTACTTTATATATGTAGAAGTATGCCAGTCTGTAGTATAACATGAAATATATAATATAACAAAAAAAAAAAAAAATCATGCCTTATAAAAATTCACCATTTTTTCCTTCAGAATTGCATCCTAATGGATGATTATTTTTTGTAAGCCTGAAAAATTATGGTATCACAAATGCCATAGCAGTAATTCTTGTTTCGGTGTGCTGTTTTCAGAAGGTTAGTAGCACCACCATGTAACAACTAATAGATTATGTCATCTCTACAGCAAAAGTAAGACCTGAGAGATAAAATAAATATTCCCCACAGAATTTTAAAATGCCCATATTTACGTAATATACATAAAGCCATCAAGTATATATTTAAATATTCAAATTATAATTTTGTCTTTATGAGTCACTTTAAATTACTAAACCATCTAAAAACCATAGAAAAACAAACAAATGATGAAATTCTAAACCGCTATAATTTGGTTTATTGCTTTCCCTGCCAACCAAATTGTGAGGCCATTTATATCAGGTCCACCTTTAGATCTTTGAATTTTCACCTATACAAACTTTTTCATGACTGTCAGAACCTCATCCCTAGCATCTTTCACCAAAATAAATAAATAAATAAAAATAAAAAACCAACCAACCAATCAAATCTCTAAACCTGCAACTACAGAAATACCCGCACATGCAGTCAAATTTATCTACATCCTCCAAACAGGCAGTAAGCATTGTTGACTTTCAAAAAAGCAAAATTAAATTAATACTATCTGAGCTATAGCAGTAAAGGCTGTTGCAATGCTGTGAATATCCATCGACTCTAAACATTGTCTTTGGAGTTTGACAGCTCTGTGATGTAAATGTTGTTATTATTATTATTACATAACACCTCCAGGAAGTCCAAAAATATGCACAAGAAATTTTCTACAAGTCTAAACATCACAGCTCATTGATAAACCTTTCCTTTAGTGTTACACGGTGATCAGTATTCATTTTAGATAAATTATGGACTCTACAACCACGTTATAAATAACTATTTTAATTTCCTGTTGTTTCAACCTTTATATGAAGGTCATCATAAATGGAGTATACACATAAATACAGAGACAAGCTGAATTACATTTCACACAGTATGCTAAAGAGACAATGATTTGATCGATGGTTATTTTACTGGCATGACCTGTAGTGAAAATAGAATATAAAAAAATTAATTAATTAATTAAAAACTACATCAAAGCAATATTCTATTTAAGCTAACATTAGAGAAACAGTCTTTCATATAAATAGTTTTCTTACAGTAACAATGATATCCTGATTTAACATGACAATTGTTATATTAGATTTAAGATTCTGGATTATCTACAGTCCTGTTTATAGTTAACTCGTAGGGAGAAAGGTTAAGTGAGTAGAATATGTGCCTTCCATATGCTTGGGATTTTTAGACCATCATTATTGTTAAGATTAGGGTGGTTGATAAGAATCTCACAGACTTCCTTAAATTTACGTTCATACCATGTTTTGGTGTGACGTAAACAACTGGTGCTTTTCCAGTCAATTCTATGTAAAGTGTTCAGGGCATGATCAGAAAGGCCACCTTCACCATAGTTATTATATTTAATGTGCCGTTTAGGTTCCTTTTGTCTGATAGGAATTGTGCGACCTGTTTCCCCTACATAGGGTAGATTACAGGTGCAATAAATACGGAATATGCCAGCGGAGGGAATGGGTCTTTAGATGAGTTGAGTAGGCTCTTTAATTTTGCAGGAAGTTTAAAGGTGGTTTTAAGATTGTATTTCTGTAGTATTCTGTTTATTTTATTTGATGTCCCTTTAATGTATGGAATGGTTATAGTTTTATTGTAGTTTAGTTTATCTTTGTTTTTTAGTGAGGTCTTGTAGTAAATTTTGTTGATAGTGTTTTGGCTGTAACTATTTTTTAGGAAAGTATTGCTGATAACTTTAAATTCATCTTTAAGCACTTATTCATTGGAGTAAATCTTCAAAGTCCTGATTTTTAGAGTATTAATGACACCTAGTTTATGTGTTGGATGGTGGTAGGAGTTTATGTGTATATATTGGCCAGTATGTGTCGGTTTCTGGTAAACAGTGGAGGAAAGACTGCCAGAAGGAAGACGTGTGATGAGTGTATCTAGAAATGGAAGTGTGTTCTGCTTTTCAGTCTCAGTTGTGAACTGTATGCATTTGTGTTGTTTATTTAGGTGGCTGAGGAACGTGTCTAATGTCTGGCAGCCATGGGGCCAGATAGCGAACATATCGTCAACGTATCTAAACCAGATTTTGGGTTTTAAAGGAGAGGAATCTAGAGCACGTTGCTCAAAATATTCCATATAAAAGTCAGCAATAGGGTGAGAATAATGGCGAGCCCATGGCTGGACTTGCCATTATCCCCCTCCATTGCTAACTTTTATATAGAATATTTTCAGCAACGTGCTCTAGATTCCTCTGATTTAAAACCCAAAGTCTGGCTTAGATACATTGATGATGTTTTATCAACCAACCTAATCTTAACAGTAATGATGGTCTAAAAATCTCAAACATATGGAAGGCACATATTCTACCCACTTAACCTATCTCTCTCTAAGAGTTAACTATAAATACGACCATAAGTAATCCAGAATCTTAAATCTAATATAACAATTGTCATATTAAATTAGGACATCATTGTCACTGTAAGAAAACTATTTAGATGAAAGAATGTTTCTCTGATGTTATCTTAAGTAGAATATAGCTTTGATGTAGTTTTTAATTAAGTGATTAATTAATTTATTTTTTTATTTATTTAATGAATTTTTTTTTTATATTCTATTTTTACTAGAGGTCATGCCAGTAGAATAACCATTGATCAGATCATTGTCTCTTTAGCATACTGTGTGAAATGTAATTCAGCTTGTCTCTGTATTTATGTGTATACCAGGGCTCCCAAAATCTTGGAAAATTTGAACAAAAGTTTGAATTTTAATATTTTTGTCATATTTTACTATTATATTCAGGAATTTTTTTTCTTGATGAATCTGATAAATAAACCGTTTTTGCTCTGTTCTGGTTTCGTTTTCCCTTTCTTATCACACAGGTTTTACATCGTTACATACATATAGTTCAACCTTTTGCAGTGTTATCATAGACATCCTTGTGCTTGTACAGTGTTTGACAATTGTTTAAATTATCAATATTTTTACTTATTTTCATATTTATGGTACTTCCAATACAACCATATGGAAGCCATCAAAGAAAAACAGAAGTGGTATTCTTAAGCATTTAAAGAAGATTGGTTAAAATATCCTGAATTAAAAGATTGGCTGCAGCAAGATGTGAACAGCAAAGATAAGTAATATTACATTTAAAAATGCAAACAAATCTGCGCTAATAAAGCATAAAGATTCAGCCAAACATCAAAGTAATTATCAGTCTGCTAAGTCGACAGCTGTTATTTCGTATTTCTTAATACAAAAGTGTCAACAGAGGATAAACAATTAGCTAGGAGTGAGTTAATAATTGCTAGCTTCTTTTCTGAGCATAACATCCCATTTTCTCATGTTGATCATTTTGTAACAATGTGTAAATGTGCATTTCTGGATAGCCAAATTGCTGGAAAGTTGGCAATGAAGAAAACTAAACTTTCTTATGTTATTCAGGATGGAATATCATTCCATACTTTACTTTACTTTCCGAGTCCGGAACGCCAATCATATCCTCTCCATCCAAAAAACAGCGGCTTGTATCGCCTTGTCATTGACCGTCAGAATGTCGTCCATGGAGCACATATCAATTAGATCTGGGCAACACAAAAGATGTTCGTCAGTTTGGACGTCTCTGCAGTCACAGCTGTCATCAGGTCACTTCTGCATCTGGACACTCCCACTCTAAGACGGTTCAGAGTCCTCCAAGTGCTATAGGGTAGGTGATATCCCTTGGTTAACTCTTCCTTAATTATGAGGCTTCTTGAAGTTGAACCGATTACCTCCATAGAACAAGGCGTCGCTCCTCAGGTTTATGGATCAATGGTTTAGTTCTTTGCATAAAACTATTCCTCGATTTGAGTCCAGAAGCCGTGATGATATGGCCGTATATTGGATGTCTTTCGTCCATCATCTGCTTTTTTTCCTCCATCTCACCGGCCACTTGACGTCTTATACTTGGTGGTGCTATGCCTGCTAAGGAATACAGCTTGTTGGCTGGGGTTGGTCTTAGGCATCCGGTTATGAACCTAATGGTCATTTAAAGCCACATCCATGTGTTTCGCATGATGGATGCCACCCACACTGGGGAAGCATACTCCCCTGCAGCAAAACACAATGCCAAAGCCGTCGAGCGAAGTACCGCTGGTTGAGCTCCCCACATCATGCCGGTCATTTTTCTTATGATGTTATTTCTTGCATAGATTTTTCCTTTTAGTTCCTGGCAATGTACCATATACGACAAGGTACGATCCAGCTTAACTCCAAGATATTTGGGATTGCTGCAGTGTTCGAGACGTTTTCCACTCCAGACGATGTTTAACTGGCGTTTTGCTTCCCTTTTGCGCAGATGGAAAGCGCATACCTGAGTCTTGTTTGGGTTAGGTTTCAGGCAATTGGTCTCATAGTAATTGGAGAGTATTTCTAAGGCTGTTAACTTTTTCTCAACTTTTTCAAAACTTCTTGCTTGACTGCATATAGCTGTGTCATCGGCAATGATAAACCTCCTCACTTGTAAGTGGGTTGGCTGATCGTTATAAATATTGTAGAGCATTGGGGCCAATACGCTTCCTTGAGGTAAACCATTCTTCTGATTTCTCCATCTGCTCTTCTTTCCTTGCAAAGTTACGTAGTATCGTCGATTCTGGAGCATGGTTTTAACTACATTCATGAGGTGAAAATCTTTCGTTATTTGGTGCAGCTTGACCATCATTCCATGAAACTTACCGAAATATGTAAGAATCAAAAATTTTCAATTATAATAGATGAGAGTACAGATATCTCCGTCACTCAAATCTTGGCTGTTGTTGTACGGTATTTTGATACAGATAAAAAAGATGTAGCTGATGCATTACTAGACATAGTATGTGTAGAGAACGCAAGTGCTAAAAGTCTTTACAGTGCTGTTAAAACTCTTCTGCTGGATCATGGCATTCCCCTTAGCAATATCATTGGGTTTGGTAGTGATAACTGTTCCTCCATGATAGGCGTTAACAGTGGATTTCAGAAACTGTTGAAAGATGACGTCCCATATGTTTTTGTGATGGGTTGCATTTGTCATTCATTTGCTCTATGCGCTAGTCATGCAGTCAGTGTTTTGCCCTCATACTTAGAAGCTTTTCTAAAGGATTTAACCTCCTACTTCTCCCGCAGTGCTAAGCGGCAAAGAGATTTTTGTACTCATTCAAGAAGCTGCTGATATAGCTACACTTAAAATTCCCAAACTTGCTCAAACAAGGTGTCTTTCGAGGGGGAAAAGTGGTATCGACTATTTTAGAACAGTATGATGCATTAGTTCTATACTTTCAAAATGAATCAAGGACAGATAAAATTGACAACGCCAAAAACATTTATGATACACTTACTGACCTTGGAACCAGACCAATGCTTTTTTCTTTCAGTATATTCTTGAAAAAGTAAATACACTTAATATACATTTTCAATCAGAGCATTTCAGGTTACACCAACTATTCCTAAATGTATCAACAGAATATCTCAATTTACTTAGTTGCTTCATTAAAGATGAGATTTTAAGAACAGCTAAATTATCAGAAATTGATCCAAGAAACCAAAACAACTATAAAAATGTCATTTACTTTGGTGGTAGAGCAATGGCGCACTTAATTAGAAACCCTTTCGAAGATAACTCTATTTTGTTGAGATTTAAAAATGATTGTTTAAAGGTTCTTGTGGAACTTAGTTCTCAAATAAAGAAAAGATTTGTCTTCGAAGAAGACAGCATTGTTGCAAAATTACGAATCTTGGACCCAAAAGTTGCTAGTGACCCTCGCCAGTCACCATCTACCATTATTCCTCTTGTTGCTCAATTCCTCTCACTTGTTGATGATATTAGGTTAAATCAAATAGATGATGAGTGGAGAAGTTATCGTCTCTTACCATCAGATCTACCAATTCCTAAAGATATTGGCATTCATTGAATGACATAAAAGATGGCATGAATAATAATAAATATGGTTTACTGTCATATTTTATGACAAATCTTACTATTCTGCCGCATTCATCTGCATGCGTAGAGCGAATTTTCTCACAAGTGAATTGTATAAAAACAAAATTAGCTAATTCATTAAAAACAGAAACTGTGAGAGACAGAATCCTACCAAAGCAGTGCTTAGCGAGACAAAATGCAACATGTACTTCTTGGTAGCCACCGAAAACATTAATGAAGGAGTTGGAAAGTCACACAGTTCATAATAGATATAAAAATCAACTTAATACCGCAAAGCAGCAAAGGGAATATGATCAATTACCAGAAGATATTGGCGAATAAGCAGAAGTTTTAAAAGAGGTATACCGTGAGTAGACATATCAATACAAAATTAATAACGGAAAAAACTCACGTACAAAGATTATTTAATAGTATAATTTTCACCTGTTCTTCAACTAGAAGAACTGATACTTATATAAAAATACTTTGGATTTCAAAAATAAAATTTCAGATCTTCATTTGGACGTTTCTGATATCATGATCAGTTTAGGTTGTTTCTTTATTTACAAATGTGCCTCTTTCTGAAAGCGTTGAATTACTACAACAGGAATTTCCTTCAGTCATTGTAAACATATTTGATTTTGTAATACATTCTAGTTATTTTTCCTTTAAAAATAAGTTGTATCAACAAATTGAAGGAACAGCAATGGGCAATCCTCTTTCTCCTGCTATCTCCAATTTCTTTATGGAACATTTTGAACAAGGTATCTTTCACAACATTTCTACCAGACCTACTCATTGGTTCAGATATGTCGATGACATTTTTGCTGTATGGAATGGCTCTTTGGATGAACTTCAACAATTTCTCACTAAGTTAAATGCACTTCATTCTAGGATCAAGTTTACCCTTGAAGTAAAATCAAATAAGCAGTTAGCCTTTTTAGATCTTCTAATTCTTTGCCAACCAGATGGTAACCTACATTTCTCAGTTTATAGAAAGAAGACTCATACAGGCCATTATATTCATGTGGAATCTCATCACCATCCCAGTCAAAAGGCAGGAACTATTAAAACGCTGGTTCATCGGGCCCACTCCTTTTGTTCTTCAGACGATCTTTTACAGAAAGAACTACAATATATAACTTCTTCCTTTCTATCTAATGGTTATAAGAATTGCTTCATTAAAAGAACTTTTAGTAGTTTTAATATGTCTTCCTCTTCAAACACAGAAGAAATAACGCGCATTCTTATCCCTTATGTACAAGGCATCAGTGAATGTATAGCAAAAGTTTAAAAACCACTGAATATTTTTGTTGCCTTTCGACCGTTTTAGAAAAATCTCCACCTTTCTCACTTCTCTTAAGGACAAGCTTCCACATCTTAATCATCCAGGTGTCTACCAGATTCTGTGCTCTTGTGGATTATCTTATTTCGGACAAACGGGAAGATCTGCCTCTATTCGGCTAGAATAACACCAATCTTATATTGAATACTTTAAACCTGAAAAGTCTGGACTTGCAGAACATGCCATCTTCACTAGACACAGAGTTCATTGGAGAAAGACAAGCGTTCTTCACAAAAGTCAGTTTCTCATGGAACACCTTTATAAAGAAACATGTGAAACTCTACTTCATTCGGTTCTGTTTAAGTTAGTTAAACAGATCCGACGGCTTACGCCTATCCCCTTTATGGGAGATAGTACTTTACAAATCAGCTAATCTTTCCCAACTTTTTATTGTATTGATTTTTTTTTTTAGGAACTTTATTGACCTTTTTAGTTATCTTACACCTGCTTTTTGGAATTGTCAGTTATTGTTTAATTTGAGCTTAATATGTACTGAAGATGCCTGTGACACACAGGCGAAAATTATACTATTAAATAATCTTTGTACGTGAGTTTTTTCCATTATTAATTTTGTATCGAAGAAGAAGAAGGAGGAAATGTCAATTAAAGTAAGTTAAGCATGTATTCTTCGTATAATGTAAACTTATAATTTTTTTTAAAAAAGGCACTTCGCACAATGAAAGGCGTTCGAATCTAGTCACCGACTAGAGGAACTTTTTCTAAGCCTTTTCTCGACTGTTTCCTGAGTTAGTCGATCTCTGGTATGGGCTAGCAGTTTTTTACTCCCAGAAACTCTGGCTTTTTGTCCTGTAAACTCAAGAAAATTGGCCGTCGAACCCACACTATTTTCAGGCATTAAAACATTGTGTTAGGCACCACGAGATGGCGGCAATTGCTAGCCGCCTTCTTCACTGCATACCAATTAATTAGTGATAGTCTTGGGCCAGTTATCTCTGATGGGCTACCAGTGGAGATTGAACTGCCCACTCAGTCTCCATAAAGTTAGATAGGGCTAAACGGCCTCACCTACTCCCTGTAAATTGGGAACAAAAAGGTGTTAGCTGATGAAAGTATACTTTGTTACAGGAAAAGAGAAAGAGAGAATTAATTTAAAAAAATGAGCAAATTTTTAAGTCATTTTTCTGGTCAGTTAGTAGGTAACTATTTAAATGTCAATTTTTTGTATTTTATATTATATTTTTAATTTATGTGTAATGTTTTAATTAAACTATGCAGAATTATAAATTAATAAAGGCATATTTAAGTGCATAGTTTGAGTTTTTTGCATATTTAAGAGCATTTTTCGGATGTTTTAAATGTTTTTAGTGTATACTTGGACGCCTATTTTGCACTTTTTTACGACCTAAAATCTGAGCCCTAGTTATTACTACCTGGAGAATTTTTCCCTAATCTGAGAAATTTCAAAAAATGTGAGTGGCAGCCCTGGTGTATACTCCAGATGATGACCTTAATATGAAGGTTGAAATGTCGGGAAATTAAAATAGTTATTTAGAACACGGTTGTAGAGTCCATAATTTATCTAAAATGAAAGTGCATTGATAAAATTTGTATGTGGTGCTCACTACTAACCTACCATTTTTCTGAAGAAGGCATAAATTTTATATATATAGATAGATAGATAGATATTTTATTGTTTTAAGATTTCTTAGGTCTTTTGAAATAGGAATTAGGCAAAGCAAGGTTTGGTCTAAGTACCAAATGCTGAATATTTGGTTTGCAATTTGGCAGGAGCACTGTATATTCAGCCAAAGCATACTGAATTAAATTTTATAAACAAATGTTTAAAAAAAAAAAAAAAAAAAACCATTAAAATTGAAAAAAAATTCTGAGTGTATATTTTTTGTTCAAACATTTCTTTATGAAATATAACTCACAATGTTTAAAAATTAATTAATTAGGAGAATAAAGAAACATTGAAAAACACGTGTAATAATACTTCAAGTAATCATGTGACCATAAGAAAATAAATGAATATATGTATATATATTCATTTTGTGTGTGTAAACTTTGAAAGTTTCGAAAATTTACCAGAGAGCGTATGAGAATACTATCATTGACATTGGAGTTGCCTTAGCTTGCACTACTTAAAAACATGCATGGTGCCTAGCCATTTGTACATTTGCCTATTAGTTCTTTTGACTTAAATTGACAAATCTTCATTCAATAGCAAAGCAGTTCTGCTTCAGAGAATTCTGTTTCATATGTGAACAGCATTGGTGCTTACGAGTAATTATCAAAGAGTCTAAATATATTCATTTCAGCATTGTAAAATAAACAGATCAATCCATATTTCATGCACTACTTAAGAAACTAGCAAAGTGTTTTAAGTAGTTCCAATCTTAGTTGCCTTAGCAACCCTTTGACTGAGGATTGTATTTTCATAAACTCTTCCTTACTGAAATAGAGAGCCAAAAGGCTTCACTTCGGCGATGCAAAAAAAAGGTGGCACACCGTTTGGCAACTCCTATAGGTAGAGATGACCTTGCTATTGCTTCTGCCTGGTATCTCCACGTCTGGGCCTGGCTCTCACTGAAGAGACCTCAATAAAGAAATAGACAATTAAGGGGAGGGTAATGGCCCTCCGTTTAATGCATAACATTATACATATCCGCAAGGAGATGTGTTTTGCATTTTGGGAGATACTGAGATAGGAGTGATGTTAGCTTGCTCCACCTTTGCAACGAGTTGCCCGGTGTTGTACCCCAGTTCGGAAGATACTTTCAGGTGCAAACTTTGTTTGCTCACACTTGGATAAAAAATTAAATTAAATTTATTAGAGTCTAACCAAGTGAAAAATAAACTTTCATCATTACTAACTTCCTATCTACAATTTTCTTACAAATCAGTCTGTTACCTGTCAAGACTCCAACATTATCAGATCTTATAATTCTATTTTGTAAGGTACTTTTTACCGTATCAATCCACCTATATCTTGGTCTTCCTCTGGGTCGTTTTCCTGCCAACCTGGCAGAGAACATGTGTTTTGCTAATCTTTCCTCGCACATTCTGTATAAGTGACCATACCACCTAAGATTAGCTTTGCTAACACATTCCTGGATGCTAACAATGTTAAGTTCTTTTCTAATATCCTTGTTTTTAATATGATACTTCCATTAATGCCATCTGTTTGCCTATGATCTTTCTCAGGACTCTCATATCTGTTGTCTCTAGTCTTAGGTCAAGTGATTTACTTCTGACCCAGCTCTCAGATCCATAAGTTAAAACTGGTTTGAACACTGTCTTGTATACAGCTAATATAGTGTTCCGACTAATTTCTCTCTTATTCCATATAAATTTATTCCGTTGACTTCCTACCATACCAGCTTTGTTGATTCTATTGCCTATTTCTATATTTAATTTACCATCTTCACTAAAAATCTTGCCTAAGTAGCTGAAATGTTTTACTTCTTGTATTGGTTCTTCATTCACGATGCAGTTGATATTTTCAGTGTTTCTGCCTATTTTCATTGTCTTTGTCTTTTTAATGCTGACCTTCATTCCATATCTATTACAACAGTTATTCACTTTAGTCAAGGAATCTTGCAGACTCGTAGCGGATTTATTTAGAAGTATAACATCATATGCATAAAGCATAGAGCTGACATTAACATCTCCAATTTTGATATCAGGTTTAATACCACTTTCCTTCATAATGTGATTCATTATCGGTATGGATCACATTATGAAGGAAATGTGATCCATATAGATAATGTCTGACATCCATGTCTGATATTAGATTTAACATTAAACCATCTTCCTGTACTTCCTTCAATTCTAATTCCTGACCTACAATTCAAATAAAGACTAAGTATTGCTTGATATAATGCCCCATTGGCACCATTTAACTGTAGCATTTTGAATTGCTTCTCTCTTTGCACCTTATGAGATCCTTTTTGGCCAGATGCTTTTTCCAGATCTACAAAACTTAAATACAGATCTTTGTTATATTCTCATGATTTCTCAACAATTTGTCATAAAGTGAAAATATGATCCTCACAGCCTCTATTTGACCTGTATCCAGCTTGTTCTTCACCAAGCTTCTCTTTCACAATCCTTTTCAACCATTTCTCAAGTATTCTTGCATATATCTTACCAGGAACACTAAATAGCGAAATTCGTCTGGTCTGTAATTCACACATACAGTTTTATTCCTCTTTTTATATATGGGTACTATGAGAGCTCTACTCCAATCATCTGGAATTTGTCCCTCTGTCCAGGCCTTCTGAACTATGCAGTGCAGCCACTGTAAGACTTTTATACCTCCATACTCGAGCATTTCTGGTCGATCTTGCTGCCCTTAAACATTTCAGGCTTTTGATGGCTTTTTCTACTTCAAATATCGATATGTATTCCTGACTGCATGCCTGGTCAGTGTTTTTTATCACTGTGATGTCATCGCTGCTTGTTTCATTTAGCAATTTTTTGAAGTAATTACTTCTCCATGCTTCAAGGATATCTTTTTTCGCTGTTTTCATGTCAACTTTATCATCTCTGATTCCTTTTACAGCACTCTTTCCTCCATTTCTAAGCTTCTTCAACAACTTCCAGAATATCTTACCACCTTCTTCATATTTATTTTCTATGTTCTTACCAAAGGCTTCCCATGACTTTTGTTTAACTAGTTTTACATAGTATTTAGCTTTCTTACATTTGTCTCTGTATTCTCTAAGAGCATAAGCTGACTTATTTGTCAGGAACTTTTGTTATGCTTTCTTCTTTTCTTTCACTGCCACTTTAACTCTCTGTGTCCACCATGGAGTTCTGATTTTTCTATCCTTACAGACAACCTCACCACTTGCCTCTCTGGCTGAATCAATCAGTGTTTTCTTCAGGTCATGCCACTGAATCTCACAGGTTTGGTTGCTGTTCTCATACTCGTTACTTTTTTCTTCAATAATCTTTGTGTATTTTAGTCTACAGTTCACATCTGAGAACTGCTCAACTTTTATTCACTTTGACTTTCTTACATATTCTTATTTTCGATATGGAATTCAATTTTATCCTGCTCAAGACTAATAGTGATCACTTCCAATATCAAATCTTCTGTACACTCTGATGTCCTGCACCAGGGAGAAAACATTACTATCAAAGATAACATAGTCAATGAAACTTTCTTATTCCTTGCCTCTTCTCTCCATGTGAATTTGTGCACATTTTTATGTTGGAACATTGTGTTAGTAATAACCACTCCATGTCCTGAGCAGAAATCCAACAGTATTTGCCATTATTATTAGCTTTGTTATTCTCTATATTTTTTTATGTCTGACAATCATTTCCTACTCTGCTATTTAGATTCCCAACAAGGACCAACTTTTCCTTTTTCATTGTGTCAGTTGCTTTCTCTAAAGCCTAAAAAAAATTCCTCCACTTCTACCTTCGTATCACTTTCTGTGGGACCATAGGCACAAATAAGTCTCCTTGTCCAGTTCTCCATTCTCATATTTGTCCACATCATTCTACTTGAGACTGCCTGCCATTTATGAAGATTAGCCTTGTATTTAATGTTGAATACTATGGCTACTCCTTTTCCTTGATTTTCATTACCTGAATACAACATTTTGTATTTATTGCTCAGAAAGATCTCACCAGTTTTTGCCTTTCTTGTTTCAGTTACCCCTATTATGTTGATCTGGTACTTATCCAATTCCTCAGCATCTCCATTTCTTTGCCATTCAGGCTTCTTATGTTGGTCATACCGATCTTGAACTGTGTTGTTAAGTTAGGGTGGGTTTTAGGATTTATTCATAAACTTTGTTCATAATCTTTGTTGCATAAGGCAGTCTCAAGTAGAATGATGTGGGCAAATATCAGAATGGGGAACTGGACAATGAGTCTTATGGTCCCACAGAAGGTTCTACTAAGTTAGAAGTGGAGGAATTTTTTGAGGCTTTAGAGAAAGCAACTGACACAATGAAAAAGGAAAAGTTGGTCCCTGTTGGGGATCTAAATAGCATAGTCAGAAATGATTATCAGGCATACAAAAATATTTTGGGAAAATTTGGAGAAAAGAACCAAGCTAATAATAATGGCAAATACTTGTTGGATTTCTGCTCAGGATATGGACTGGTTATTACTAACACCATGTTCCAACATAAAAATGTGCACAAATTCACAGTGAGAGAAGAGGTAAGGAATAAAAAAGGCTCATTGACTATGTTATTGTTGATAATGATGTTTTCTCCCTGGTGCGGAACACCAGAGTGTACAGAGGATTTGAAATTGGAAGTGATCACAATTTAGTCTTGAGTAGGATAAAATTGAATTTCATTTTGAAAAGAAGAACTTGTAAGAATGTTTTAAAGTGAATAAAAGTTGAGCAGCTCTCAGATGTGAACTGTAGACTACAATACACAAAGTTTATTGAAGAAAAAATGAAAGAGTTTGAGAACAGGAACTAAACCTTGGAGTTTCAGTGGCAAGCCTTGAAGAAAACCCTAATTGATTCAGCCAGAGAGGCATGTGGTGAGGTTGTCTGCAAGGATAGAAAAATCAGAACTCCATGTAGGACACAGGAAGTTAAAGAGCCAATGAAGGAAAGGAAGAAACCATATCAAAAGTTCCTGGCAAATAAGTCAGCTAATGCTCTTAGGGAATACAGAGACAAATGTAAGAAAGCTAAACACTGTGTAAAACTAGCTAAACAAAAGTCATGTGATGACTTTGGTAAGAACAGAAAATAAATATAACGAACGTGGCATGATATTCTGGAGGTTGTTGAAGAAGCTCAGAAATGGAATAAAGAGTGTTGTAAAAGGAATTAGAGATGATAAAGGTGACATGAAAAATGGAGAAAAAGATATCCTTTAAGCATAGAGTAATTACTTCAAAAAAATTGCTAAATGAAACATGCAGTGATAGCACAGTGGAAAAAACTCCACAGGAATAGAGTGAGTAATACATTTCCATACTTGAAGTAGAAAAAGCCACCAAAGGCTTGTAGTGTGGAAAGGCAGCAGCTGTAGATGATATTCGACCAGAAATGCTGATGTATGGAGATATAAAAGTCTTACAGTGATTGCACTGCATAGTTCAAAAGGCCTGGACAGAGGGATGAATTCCTGATGATTGGAGTAGAGCTCTCATAGTACCCATATATAAAAAGGTAAATAAAACTGAATGTGAAAATTACAGAGGTATTTTCCTACTGAGTGTTCCTGGCAAGATTTATGCAAGTATACTAGAGAAATTGCTGAGAAGAATTGGAGAAGAACAGCCTGTATTCAGGCCAAATAGAGGCTGTCAAGATCAGATCTTCACTATACGACAAATAGTTATATAATATATTTTGGTTACCATCGGAATTGAATGCATAACGGTGGAAGACAAAACGAAGCTAAGTTTTCATTACTGTATTTAGTTATATTTCATTTTATTTAATTATATTTAGTACTTAAATGTTTTTTTTTCTTGTAATTGTTTGTACATTTTTTATCTTATTTATTTAACAGAATTTATTAATTGAATAATTATTAAAGATTACGCTACTCGGCATTAAGGAATGATGGCGGATTCAGCAGCAGTCGCAAGTGGCATATCACCAAGTCCTCCACTGTTTAAGAACTCAATTATAAGCAATATCATAAGGGACTTTGTGGCATGCAGTACTTGCGGCATGTATGCGTCTCGGGAATTAGATATGTGGCTTGTGAAAGAGCGTGTGTGCGCAAAATGCAGGCAGTTGGAGGAAATAAGTGCATTAGAAATATCGATATCTGACTTTGTTGCTCCAGGAATGGGGAATGAATGTAGGAAGACAAGTAGTATGATAGGAGAGAATGAAAAAAAGATATATATGAATGAGAAAATAATAGTTGATAGTGTGGAAGGTGTGAGTGACTGTGAAAGTTTAGGAGATGGTTTTGTTTGGGAGAGTGAATTTAGATTAAGAGTGACTGACCTGCAGAATGAGATAAATGAGTTGAAAGGGGAGGTGGAATGCCTTGTGAATGAGAGCAGAAGTATGAAAGATAGGATTAGGAGAATGGAAGAGATAAATGCAAGGCGAATCAGAGTAGGAGATAGAGAATTTAGGGAGTATGAGTGAGAGGTATGGGGGTGCTAGAAGATTAGAGAATGGAAATGGTAGGAGAGATGGAATGAGAGAGAGGTATGGGAATGCTAAAAGACGAGAGGATGGAAACAGTAGGAGAGACAGAATGAGAGAGGGATATGAAAGTGCTAGAAGCGGAGAAAATGGAAACAGTAGGAGAGAGGGAATGAGAGAGATGTATGGGAGTGCTAGAAGAGGAGAGAATGGAAACAGTAGGAGAGAGGTATGGGAATGCTAGAAGAGAGAATAGCAGTAGAGCAGAGAGAATGAGAGAGACCTATGGGAATGAAAGAAGAGGAGAGAATGGAAACAATAGGAGAGAGGGAATGGTAAGAGGTATAATGTATGGCAACTCAATGATCCGTGGTGTTCAAGATAGGATGCGTGAGGAGTGTTTGCCAGGAGGAACAATAGAAAGGGTGGCTATGGCAATTAAAAGAGGTGAAAGGGTGGATGAGATGATTGTGATGGTAGGAACGAATGACTTGAGTGGTAATGTAAGTCGGGCAGCACGAGATATGAGATTTTTGCTTGAGACTGTACGGAAGAAGACAGAGAGAAGAAAAATAGTGTGCGTGTTGCCTAGGTATGATAATGATGAGCTGAGCAGAAGAGCGGTGATATTGAATGGCATAATAGCGAGAACGTGTGACAAGAGAAGACTGGTATATGTGGATGCTTGGAGTGCGTTTGAGAAAAGAGAGGAATTGTATGCAAGAGACAGTTTACATTTGAATGAGGAAGGACGTAGGCATCTGGAGAGATTGCTGTTCTGAACGAGTCAGTGTGTCCCAGGGAGGATGATAGCAGGGGTGGCCCCTTGTGGGAATGGATACTTGGGAGAAGGGAGACAACATCAGGTAACACTGAGCTCAGTGGAGTCTAGTGGGGATAATGCTGGGTATAGAAACAGGAATTACATGCCAGGAATATCCAGAATAAGGGAGAGGAATTGGTGGCGCAGATAGCATCAGCCTGGCCAAAAATTATTGTGATCACTGAGACGTGGTTGACAGAAGGGGATATAATAACAGGAATAGAAGTCGCTGGGTATAGCATTTTTCATCAGGATAGGAGGGGAAAGCGTGGTGGTGGGGTACTGCTTATGACAAGTGATGACCTATGTCCTCTAAGAGTGGAGGCTTTAGAAGGAAGTGAGGCAAATGATTCTGAGAGCGTATGGTGTGAGGTAGAGGTAGGCAAGACAGGATATTTAGTGGGGTGTTGCTACAGACCCAGGAGCACAGAGGATGGGGACCAGGAGATGTTTAGACAGTTAAGTTTGGCAAGTGCAAGAAGAATGATTGTTATGGGAGATTTTAACTACAGTAGTATAAATTGGAGAGAGGAAGATGCATGGAGCAATAGGGGATTGGAATTTTTAGAATTCTTGAGGGACAAATGTCTTAGGTGTTGCTACAGACCCAGGAGCACAGAGGATAGGGACCAGGAGATGTTTAGACAGCCAAGTTTGGCAAGTGCAAGAAGAATGATTGTTATGGGAGATTTTAACTACAGTAGTATAAATTGGAGAGAGGAAGATGCATGTAGCAATAGGGGATTTGAATTTTTAGAATTCTTGAGGGACAAATGTCTTAGGCAACATGTAACAGAGGGAACAAGAGGTTCAAGAGTTTTGGATTTGGTTATAGCATCAGAAGAGTTGATAATAACTGAGTTGACATCTCTCCCACCAGTTGGAGAGAGTGACCATATGGTTTTGACTTGGAAAATGAATAGACATGCAGGAGTATCAAAGAGACGGGAACTTATGGGGAATTATAATGCAGGTGCTTATAATAGTCTTAGACGTCAACTTCGGGAAATTTCATGGAGGGAGGAATTGGAAGGCCGGGATATCATTAGTGGGTGGGAAATTATGAAAGAATATTTGTTAGCAGCAATGGTAAGTTGTATACCACGAGTGAAGAAGAGGACACAATTTGGAGTAAAGTGGATGACAAACAATATTAAACAGGAATTGCATGCGAAAAAGAGGCTATGGAAGAGATATAAGGAGACAGGTGAAGACAAGATGCATGAAGAGTATAAGACACAGGCCAGAAGAGTGATTAGTATGGTAAGAAAAACGAAACTAAAATATGAGAGGAGATTGGCCCTAAGATCCAAAGAAAATCCTAGAGAATTTTTTAGATATGTGGCCAGTAGGAGGAGAAATGACTGTAGAAGAATGATATTGTGGGATAAAAATGGGAATAAAGTGACTGATGCAGAGGATATAGTGGAATTGTTCAATGAACACTTTATTGGAGTATTTCATCCTGGAGGAGTCGGGTTTTAATGCTAGAGGGATTGGGCAGGTTCGGGGTTTAGAGGTACAGGAGGAGAGTGTGTTTCAAATACTGAGTACTCTGGATGTCAGTAAAACTGTGGGACTGGATGGTATTTCACGAGTTTTGAGAGAATGTGCTAGGTAACTGACAGTGCCTTTGACCTGGCTTTTCAATGAAAGTCTGGCTGCAGGAAAGGTGCCCAGGGAATGGAAGGAAGGTAAGATAGTGCCATTGCATAAGGGCAGTAGCAGACTGGAAGTGTCTAATTATAGGCCACTTTGTGTGTCATCAGTAGTTAGTAAGATCTTGGAGAAAGTAGTGAAGGACCGTATACAGCATTGGGCAGATGAGGGTAATGTTATCTGTGAGAGTCAACATGGATTTGTGAAAGGGTGCTCTTGTTTTAGCAATATGCTAGCCTTTTATAATAAAGTTACAAGAACTTAGATGAGGGAAAGGCATATACTGCAATTTTCTTAGACTTAGCGAAGGCATTTGACAGGGTGCCACATGATAAGCTGATATTTAAGTTGCAGCACATGGGTCTGGATGTTCAGATTGGTCAATTGGATTCAGCGTTGGCTGTCTGATAGGTATCAGAGAGTTGTGTATGGTGGAGCAGTTTCAAGGAGGCAGAGGGTTACAAGTGGGGTCCCACAGGGCTCAGTACTAGGACCTATATTGTTTAACCTTTATATCAATGACATTGCCAGTGGATTGCAAGGGGATATTTGTTTGTTTGCGGATGATGCGAAGCTGGGAAGGATTATTAGTAATAGTGCAGATGTGGTAGCCCTGCAAGAGGATTTAAATAAGCTAGATAGATGGGCAGTCAGTTTAATGCAGCAAAATGCAAGGTCTTGAGGTTTGGGAAATATCGATGGGATGCTGCGTACTCTATGGGAGGAGTTATACTGGAGGAAGTAGGGGAGACGAGATCTGGGGTTGATGATTGATAGAAACCTGACGTTTAGGGGACATATTGCAAAGGTGGTGAAGGTAACACAGAGGATTGCTACAATTATGAGAAGGACACTGACCTGCAGAGATAAGAGGGTTATCATTCCATTGTATAAGTCTCTGATCAGACCACACTTGGACTATTGTTCTCAGATTTGGTCCCTAGGATTTGAAGGGGATAAATTAACTGTGGAAAGGATACAAAGACAGATGACAAAGATGATTTCAGGACTGTACAAGCATAGCTATGAGGATCGGCTGAAGGAATGTGGACTGCAGAGTTTGGTGGATAGAAGAAGGAGAGGTGATATGATTGAGACTTTTAAGCTGTTGAAAGGTGGTTACCGGGTTGACACTGGGGAGTTCTTTCGCTTGGTTGAACAATGGGAAGGAGTAATGACACGAGGCCGTCCCTGGAAGTTACGAAAGGAAACTGTGAGCAAGAGGGTAAGGAGTGGTTTCTTTGCGTGGAGGGTGGTTGAACTGTGGAATGCATTGCCTGATAGAGTGGTGGGAGCGAGAACGGTCAATGAGTTTAAAGAGTGGTATGATAGCCTTTGTGTTTCTTAGGGGGGGGACCTCCCCTCGATGAGTCTTGACAGACTTTATGTTCTTAGGAAGGACCTCCCACGATGAGTCTTTTGACTCCATGGAGGCCTGAATAATAATAATAAGATCTGATAATGTTGGAGTCTTGACAAGTAACAGACTGATTTGGAGGGAAATTGAAATAGGAAGTTAGTAATGATGTAAATTTTTCATGTATACTATCATATCCTATGCACCCCCTTGAGGGTACATGGCAGGAATTTGATGATGATGATAACAAGAATACAGTAATTTTATTACTGTGAGTATTTCAACCAGAAACTAACTGCTCATCATCATCAGTGCATCAGAATGATGGAAGAATGTTAATCCGATTTACAGAACTGAGACATGCTGGATGCCACCTAGTGGATGGTTATAATAAATAATATTACAATTAATGCCTAAATTTACAATTAAGTGATTTGAAATAAAATTTAATTTAATTACAATACAGTATGACACAGCATTGTGTTAAAAATTGAATAAAAAATAATAATTAAAACTTAAAATGGGTGGAACATTATTGCTTGCCATTTATGAAGATGAAACCCTCCCAAATCTTGGCAATAGAGAGACAGTCATTCTGATTTAAATTTGGTTGGTGTAGAAGTGCTTCAGCATTCTCTTTAAATAACCACTCAAAGCTAAACCTGCACCAATGTAAAAGGTGATTATTGGGCCATAGGATATAATGGTCAGTGTCCCCTCCATGCTGAGCAAGGCCAGATTTTTCAGGTTTACTGTTAATACACGATTGATGTTCCTGATAATGTTCCCCCATTTTAATTTTCAATTTTAATTATTATGCAATTAAATTTAATTTTATTTCAAGTCACTTAATTTTAAATTTAGGATTTTTAAATTTAAATCTTTAATTGTAATCTTATCCACCAGGTGACACATGGCTCAGCTCTATTAATAGGATTGACATTCTTTGTTGTAACTTCATTTTGTGATCATGCTGATGCAGTGATGAAGACCAGTTAGTTGCTGGTTGAAATATTTGCAGTAATAAAATTACTATATTTTTGTGAATGTGTGTATAATAATTGTGATAATGGCACTAGTTCCATTAAAAATCAGATTTTAATGGTATAGATGCAAACACAGATTGATAAGAAAATAACTATTTATTAACTTAAATGCTAATATTTTGCTGGTATTATATCCAGCATCTTCAGAGCACACAAACATCGTTTATTACAGTAGCGAAACAACCTCAATTCGGTGTAACAGTGGGACTAGTATGAGTAATTGTAGCGTGCAACACAAAGATTAAAGTCTTAATTAGGCCCCATCTAAGTTAAAAATAAAAATAAAAAAACAAATATTAATTTGGTCTTAGAATGACTGTCTCCTATATCTTTGGTAGATTTATACGGCCATACTTGTTGAGGTATGGAGTATGTTTCAAAGCTTCTGTGCAGTACTTTTGTTTTTTTTCCAATTGATCCTGTGCGCAGGGGTATCCAAAGCATGGTCTGCCAGACCCGACTTACCATAGCGAAAGTGCCAGATATATTTTTTGTGTTCACTGAGGCAGATGTCCACAACTCTTCCTGTCTGTCCAGTAGACTCAATGACATGAACAAGGCACTTCATAGACTCCTGGATGTGATAAAGGAGAGAATCTGTCCTTAGGTGTAGGGATGAGAGTCGCCAATTTCACATAAAGTTTAAATATGGTGCGTAGTTGGTGTTTGTTAAGCACTCGAGATATCTTTCAGATGTGCCTTTAATGTATGGGATGGTGATTGTTTTGTTGTAGTCCTCTGTGGTAGATAGTATGGGGGGGGGAGAGAGATTTTTGGGGAGCATTTAGTATTTTATCTATCTTATGGGGATTATATCCATTGGTCAGGAAGGTGTGACACAGGTGAGAAAGTTCAGCAGTGAGAGCAATGTCATTGGAACAAATTGCTTTAGCTCTATGGGTTAGTGTTTTTAAGATACCATATTGTTGAGAAGGGTGATTGTTTGTGTAAATATCTCCCTGTATATGTGGGTTTTCTATAAACCGAGAATGATAAGGAACCTTCTGGAAGATGTGATTAGTGTGTCTAGGAAGGGCAGACACACTCATTGGCTTTTAGTTCCATTGTAAAGTGGATTTTAGGGTGCTGGCTATTTAGATGCACTAAAAATGTATTCAATGTGTCTGGGCCATGTGGCCAAATAGCAAACACATCTTCAACATAGTGTAGCCAGAGACTAGGTTTGAGAGTGACTGTGTTGATAACTAGCTTTTCCAGATGTTCTATGCTACAATTACTCATATTAGTCCCACTGTTACACCAGATTGAGGTTGTCTCACTACTGTAACAAACTTGATTTGTGTGCTCTGAAGATGCTGGATATAATACCAGCGAAATATTAGCATTTAAGTTAATAAATAGTTATTTTCTTATCAATCTGTGTTCGCATCTATACTGTTAAAATCCGATCAATATGTGCATCGAACACATCAGCCTTTCCACACGATTAAAAATTAGCTTTTTATTAAATTTTCAAAAGTAAGAAAATTTTTCTACATTTTTTAATTTTTTTTGTTTTCACGTTTTGCTATAAAATATAGATGAATCTCTAATATTGTCTGTCATAATATCTATGTAAGACAATTATATATTAAACTATGGAGCTTTTCAGCTCTATAGTTGAATATTTTATTATGCACCCACCCACCGAGAGATCACTTATGATAAATTTAACTTTCTGACACAGCTTAGTTACAGTGTTGAATGAGCTTTTGGCTAGTGAAACTTATAGGCTAGTGAAACTAACTTACTCAATGCATTAATAAAACACAAATATGCAGGTTGTGGGTAGAATTTGTGTTGTTTAAATAGTGATGCCAAGTAACTCTGATTCCAGTCTTGTCCTTTTAAGCTCCCTGGTAAATTTTCGAAATTTCACTTTCTCTCTACATTTGTCTATAAAATATAGATGGATCCACAATATTCTCCATTTCAATATAATAAAACTCATTTAATTGTATAGAGAACATTGTATTTAAAATATAATAAATTTAGTTTAATCCTTTTTCCAAGTGTGAGCAAATAAAGTTTGCACCTGAAAATATCTTCAGGACTGGGTAAAGTAGTGCAACACCAGGCAACTCATAGCAAAGGTGGACCAAGCTACCATCACTCCTATCTCAGTATCTCCCATAATGCAAAACACATCTCCTTGCGGATATGTATAATGTTATGCATTAAGGGAAGGGCCACTACCCTTGGGTAGATACTGAGATAGGAGTGATGGTAGCTTGGTCCACCTTTGCTACGAGTTGCCCGGTGTTGTACTACCTTACCTAGTCCTGAAGATATTTTCAGGTGCAAACTTTGTTTGCTCATACTTGGAAAAAGGATTAAACTAAATTTATTATAGTCTAACCAAGTGAAAAATAAACTTTCAACATTGTATTTAAAAAAACAATATAGCATGAAAATCAGAACAAAATATTAATAGAACTCATTTTAAATTGTGAAATAGCAAGAATAATTATGGATTTAATAATTGAAATGAATTTGCAATAAAGTATGATCTAGAAAAATTAATTTTTCAGCATTTTTTGGAGTAGAATACATCTGATTTCTTCATAAATACAGTCATCCCTCGACTTACGTCCTTTCAAAGATACGTCCGTGATCCCATAAGGTAATAAATAACATTTTCGGCTATACTTTCGAACAAGACGCAAGCAAGCGTAAGGTAAAGCAAGCACAGTGGCAACAGCTCTTTCAACAGCAACCTCCCTCGGCAGTCGGCGCATGTCTTCAACAGTTCCTCTGTTGATGTTGTGTTTGAGAAATAGGTTATTTGTGTATTTATCGTTAAATATTTCACAATGTTTTGTGCAACATGGGGCCCCTACACGCACAATCAAAAAACCTAGTGAAGAAACATAAAAAGAGGCGAGCAATTGATCTTGAAATGAAGTTGCAAGTTATAAAACAACATGAAGCTGGTAAGCCCATCAGTATGATCGCACATGACTTCGGAGTGAATCATGACGACGTAATTCAACTCATCCAGTAGAAAGTTCCCCTGAAGAGTTGACCAACGAAGAATTGATCGAATGGAGGAACAAGTGTTGCAGAAGAGGAAAAATGAGGAGGGGAAAAGAGAAACAGGGGAGGTAATTAAACAATTTATAGTGAAGGATCTTGCAGAAATGTTCTTTGAAGTTAGTGATGTTCTCAAAATGGCTGAAGACATGGACTCCAATGTTAAACACTACTTAATAATAGAAATGAACATACATGATGCGTTTGCTTGTTATGAGCAAATTTATGATGAAAAAAGAAAGAGGAATAAGCAAAGCAAATTGGACATTTTCATACTTATTACAGTTAAGTCCCTAGCCCCTATAACTCTGTTGATTTAATTTATCGACTTACATTCGATTTGACTTACGCCCTGCCGGATGGAACGGAACCCAGACGTAAGTCGAGGGATGACTGTATTTTCAACTTCAGAAAAAATTCTTTCAAGGAATAAACTGGTAGCTGGAATTAAAAAAAAAAATCTCAGAAATTGTACTGTGGAATAAGTTTACTCAATTAGCCTTGGAAACCCCTTCTATTTGAACGGTCGTAGATAATGGAAGATTTTTCCTGATTGGTTGCGTTTGTTATGATGTATGTAACAGTAATTTTTCTGTTTTGGCCAGCCAAATACCAAATTTTTTATTTAAATCAAGTGAATATTAAATCCAGCACTGTTTCAAAGCAGAGTGTAGAAACTATAAAAGTTTCATAAAAAAGTTGACCAGAGAGCTTACAGGAATACACTTGCCGGCATTCACCTTTTATTGGTCTATTTTGATAAGGTTTCATTGGCCTGACAGCTGTTTCAAACTGGTTGGTTATCTTCAGTGATCAAGCAGAAACCTTAAGAGAGCAAAAATTCTCGTTCAGTATTAAGGAACTCAAAGTGTCGGAGAGGTGTATATTTCATAAGTCTCAGTCAGTGCATAAAGTATTTACTTAAACGCCGAAATGAAGCCTTTGGCTCTTTATTTAAGATAAAGAGCCAAAGGCTTCATTTCGGCGATGCACAATTATATAAATCAAGTGGATATTAAATCCAGCATTATTTCAAAGCCGAGTGTAGAAACTATAAAAGTGTCGTAAAGAAGTTGATCTGAGAGCTTACAGGAATACACTCGCTGGCATTTACGAGTTGCCCTAGTGTGGACCATATAGAAGACATAGGCGCTGTGCAAGCGTCTATGTATTGTCCTTTTATTGGTCCATTTTGATAAGGTTTCACTGGCCTGACAGCTGTTTCGAACTGGTTAGTTCTCTTCAGAGACCAGGCAACTATTTAAGTAAAGTCCTCTCTAAAAATTAGGCAATTCCTCAGACCACACTCTATGAGTGACCGAAAGATCGTCCAACTCAACGTTAGTTCCACTCAGTGACAGACTCATCTCACCACTGAGCAGAACCGCACGTATTCCAGGGAAAAGCACCCGATGACACAGCCCCAATAGAGGCCCTGTCAGAAAACGCCAATACATAAAGACTCCAATTGCTCTCTCAAGGCAAAACTCCCTCAAAATCTTAAGCTCCCTCAGCAGGACAAGACCCGGAAGAAACCTTAAAAGAGCAAAAGCTCTTGTTCAGTACTAAGGAACTTGAAGTATTGGAGGGATACATTTTGCCCTAGCGTGGACCATATAGAAGACATAGGTGCCACCCAAGCGTCTATATATTCGCCTTTTATTGGTCCATTTTTATAAGTAATGTGTAACTCTCTGGTTAGCTTCTTTATGAATCTTTTTACAAGTGCCACTAAAACTGAAAGTGTTATGTGTGATTTCTCCATTATGAAAGTTTCTACTACTCATCGACACTACTTTGAATTCTGTACAAAAGAACAAGCATTATCCAAAGAATTTCTCAAAAATTTATTTCATTTGCAAATCTAAGTCGACTGAATACATTTACAGCGAGTTTTAGTATTAATGTGTAAACACTTTTTTAATGTTTCAAGATTATGAAATATGAATCTTTTAGCCATTATATAAATATTTTAAAAATAGTACTAAATTCAGCTTATTGAACATAAACCGGACAATATGTAACTTATTTCTATCTGAAAAATAAGTGAGAATTGGAGGGATGCATTTTGCCCTAGCATTGACCATATAAAAGACATAGGTGCCGCCCAAGCGTCTATATATTCGTCTTTTATTGGTCCATTTTTGTAAGTAATGTGTGACTCTCTGGTTAACTTCTTTATGAAATTTTTATAGTTTTTACACTCGGTTTTGAAATAATGCTGGATTTAATATCCACTTGATTTATATAATTGTGCATCGCTGAAATGAAGCCTTTTGGCTCTTTATTTTAGTAAACCAAATCTTTTTACTGATTCAGCCGAAGCCAAAAAATACGCCAAAGCTGCCAAATACCAAAGCAGAACTGAATATTCAGATGATATGTATTAAAATATATCATCTTTACTTCATTTTCATGTTCTAATTTTACTTTTATGGTTATTTTATACTCTCTGTTTCAATAATGAAATACTGCAAGTTGGCTTATTGAAAAGAATTATAAAACAGGAGGAAAAACTCAAGTAAATAACTTTATTAAGCAAGAGTTTTCTGATGGGGTGAAAGGCAACAAAAATACAGAAGAAATAAAGGTTGGTCGATTGGTAGAGCCTCTGCTACTAATGGCTCAGCAAAAAGTTAAGCAAGTTTGAGTACAGTTAGTAGTTGGAAGGAGATCTATCATTCAATGCTGTTGGCACACTCTTCCTTGATGAGTTTGGACTCCCTGGAGGTGTCACATAATAATATTCTTATTTCTTATGTGAATAGCATTAGTGAACACATAGTGAAAGTTTTCAAACCAATAAATATTTTTGTTGCCTTTCACCCCATCGTTTCAAATCCATTGAAATGCAAAATGCACACAGCTGCTTCCCCTTCATAGTCAGGCAATCTCACAAAACAAGTTTCTCTTAATAGCCTTTCATTCCTACTGCTGTACTTTGGAACACTTTATCCCTTCTGTCTGTTTCCCAAGGAATACAATGAACAGTTTCATCCTTTCTCAGATCTTTTCCCACATACGGTACTGACATACTATATTTTTGTTTATTTTTTTCCATGATCTGAAAACTCTGAGACCAAACATAGAACCTTTTCAAGCTTCCAAGAAGCAGTGAGGTGGTTTCAAGCAGCGAAATTAATCTTCCACTTAAAGTCAATCACATACATCAGTGCTTATGACAGGAATCAAACATGCAGCCTGTTCATTGGAGAGCAGGTATGCTAACCACTCAAACAACAAGGCCATATGATTTTCATTACTCAACTGTGAGATCCCACCAGCCTGTTTATTAGAATCCTAAAGTGTCTTGAAAAAAAAGTTCATGTCTGACCTATAGAGTAAGGTTTCTACATTATCTAACCATTAGCTGGTACTAGTATACTGAGATTTTACAACTTTCTGTAGGTGGAATTCATAAAAAAACAAGGACCCACAAATAGAGACAGTGGCATCTGCAATACTACAGCTATGTTCTATTCATAATTACCTCCACCACAGGATGAATAATGGCAGTTGCCACTGTCTCTATTTGTGGGTCCTTATTTTTTATGAATTCCACCTATAGAAAGTTGTAAAATCTCAGTATACTAGTACCAGCTAATGGTTAGATAATGTAGAAACCTTACTCTATAGGTCAGACATGAACTTTTTTTTTCAAGACACTTTAGGATTCTAATAAACAGGCTGGTGGGGTCTCACAGTTGAGCAAAGAAAATCATCTCTTACCTAAAAATTAATAGAGACTCAAATTTTAACTGTTAGAACACCGGGTGTCTACATTGGACCTCCCTAGTTTCAAAGAACACTAAAAAATTGAAATGCAGAAATATGTATGGTTTGAGTTTTTCAAATGTTCCAGCATTATGTTAACTGTGAAAATAGTTTCACAGTTAACATAATGCTGTTATGTTTTCATATATCCATTTCATATAAGGTTATTATTATTTCAGCAACAAGTTCCAAATGCAAAGATTGGCTTCAGTAAAGCTATGTCAGCTGGCTGGATACAGATAGATAAAAATGTAATTGGAGGACCTAAAGTTTATCGTAAGGTATGAATTCTTTTGATCTTATAAGTAACAAACTCTGTTCAGTAATGTGTGAGTTATAAAAGTACCTTTATCCATCCAAATGGCCTACTCTGAAGAAACATTTCGGTCAGTATCTTGAATACATATAAACATGAGAATAGTTTAATGATAATAAATATCAAAATACATTAAGCTAGCATATTTTGATCTGAAAATAACAGACCATTATCGCTGAAGTATGATAAGTTAAAAATGTAATAACAATACTGGATTTTCCTTTCATGGTATGGGTCTCAAATCAGAAATGATAATAGGTTGAAAAATAAGAGATATTTAAAATCAAAATATTTGATGCATTTTCATCTTTACTATTCTTACTCTTTGTATTTACATGTATTAGTTATTAATCTATGTCACAAGCTTTGCTAAAAAACAGGATTTTTGATCAAATCTTACCGTTTAAAATACACTAAGAGTGTTAGACATCTCTATGCTAAATGGAATCCACCTGTAACATGACGAATGACACATAGCAAGCACTGCTTAATAATAGGCTATAAATTACTTATGGAACTAAGTATCACATTCATTATTTTCATCCAGTATCATAATAGATAAAAATCATGATGTGAGTGACTTTGAATAACATGATTGATGATAGCGATTGACAGAAAATCAGTGCGAGTATCTCAGAAACTTTTTCTTTGTTTTGCCACAGTAGTATCTTATGGATACCAAGAGTGCTGATAAATTTAACTTAGGAAAGATGTGGCCCAAAACATCTGACTCATGAGAAACTGAAGCTTTGACAAAGTAATTCCAAGAGATGTTCCATGATTGATCAGTTTTCATGATGTTAAAACCAGGAGCTCATGTGAGAGAGAGAATTTAAACGTACTTTGCATTGAACACTGTCACAAAAATGGAGTACAGAAAACTAAGAGGTATCCTGGACTAAGAGGTATTATTTTTTTTATTATAATCCAGAGTGATAGAATACGCTCCATCTTGATCATTAAATGACTCCTATTTTGGGTGATCTGCATGCTTAAAGAAGCAGTAGCCACTTTCCTTATTCTTTGTTCTTATTTAATATAATCTAAACTGTAGATTCACTGTATTCCAGGTCTTGCACAATCATTGTATTACTAGCACCACTTTCATCTCTTAATGTCTTCCAGTGTTTCCACAGATTGGTGACAAAAAATTTCATCTAATGTAAGAAATTACGTTAACTGATTAATCACGCCCTTAAAGCAGGAAATGGTAACATTTCGCTCAATCGCACTAACTGATTATCGTGCATATTGAATTCGCATTAAGTAAGGTTTTCCTGTATTCTTTTTTGGTTATAATCATCAATCCAGAGTGATAAAATATGCTCCATCTCGATCATTAATTGGCTTCTATTTTGGGTGATCTGCATGCTTAAAGAAGCAGTAGCAACTTTCCTTGTTCTTATTTAATATAGTCTAAACTGTAGACTCACTGTATCCCAGATCTCGCACAATCATTGTATTACTAGTGCCACTTTAGTCTCTTAATGAGTTCCAGCGTTTCTGCTTGCTGCAGATTGGCAACAAAAAATTTCGCATAACATAAAAAAATTGTGTTAACTATCAATCAATCGCAGTAACTGATTATCGCACATATTGAATTCGTGTTAAGCGAGGTTTTCCTGCACTGAGATAGTGGAAATAAATTCGGGAAAGAGAAAATTCATTTGCTTAGTTGTGCTATCGTTTTCTGGATCTTCACCCCTTTTTTCTTCCAGACAAAATTGCATTTACCAATACAGCACTTTGTCTGTCTCTCTCTCTCTCTCTCCCTCTCTTTTTTAAGAATACTTTCATAAGAATATGCAGGGAGAAAACCTTGTCCATTTCTGTGATCAGTTAACATTTTGATCATCTTGGTAATTTTGCTGTGTTGTCAGTTTACATCAAACAAGAACTACTGAATGAATTAAAGATTTGTCTGTTTTTATCACATAAAGTGACAATAAAGGAATCTTTAATTTCCTGATTTGGATATGTGCTCTTTCTCTTTTAATAAAGCTGCTCAGTATACATCAAACAGTATTTGCTTAGAGATTAGTTTGTCCCATCAGATTTTTTTCTTGCTCTGCTATATCTTCCATGATTCTCCTTGTATAAACAGCTTGCCAGTCTCATCACCTTAACAATTTATAGTTCATTATTGAAAAAAAATGAGTTTGTATTAGGTTATGATACAAAGATAAAAAAAAAATGAACTGACTAGTTTCACCACCAGTGATGTGTGGTTTCTTCATGGTAAAAACATATATGAATGCTAGCATTTATAAATTAAAAGTTAACAAGTGAACCTAGCAGAAACTGTTGTATAAAAACAGAAATATGTGGAGACAGTGGAAGGCAGCACGTGTCATCTGCTTTCCAGATGGTTATTCTCACCATCTGTAGCCTCCTTCACCCTCTAAAAGACATTAACTCCTTCTGCAAACATCCTGAAGGTCATAGAATTCCTTGTTCCTGTAGCATTTCCATTTAGAAGTCTGTGGTCAGACTGCTAGAAATTTTGAGATAAGGATAAATGTAATATCTTGAAGATGCAGCCCATAGCAGAGAAGAAAGATCAGACATAGTTCATCGCTCTTTGCGTATACATCATAACAATAAGAACAGTTGTTTTCTAGATAATGCCTTATCTAGAAGACAATTTCTCTCTCTTCTCTCTCTCTCGTCAGATAAAGGAATCAGCCATGGTCATTTTTTCTCTTGGCTATCTCGATAAGAAACAAAGCCTGATTGTGGGCAATATTTGGAAATCTTTTATCAGATCTATTCACATGCCAGATTTTAACTTTTCAGCTAATCATCTCCCAGCTATCTACAAATCATACTGACATCAAACAAGTGGCATGAGCTATCTTCTTATATGACTTGTACCACTTTTCAATGTATCCATGTGTTTCTATTATTTATGTTACAGTAGTTCTGCAAGTTTTGCTTGTTAACATTTAGCTTACAATTGCTAGCCTTACATTTATATTTGTTTTTACTCTGAGGAAGCCACATGTTATTGGTGGTGTAACTTCGATTCCCATTCAAGTACTATCTCCTATCTAGGAGGTTGACTACCATGATTTGACTCCTAATTAATTACAAGCATTACGACATATGGTGAGGACCTATCTCTTCCACATATTGTAAGTATTCATTACTGTAAATCTGCGTGTGTGTTCATGGGATTAGTTTGCCTGTTCTGGGGGATGAAAACCCTATCGCTGTATGAGACCAGCTAACTCGCCTTTATTTGAAAGAGATCAGACAAAGGTTCTTCACATCATGGACAGGAATCAAACCCACATCTTTCCGACCAAAGGGCATTGTCTATACCGACTGAGCTATGGAGGCTCTTGTGGTGTAACTAGTTGATTCGTGTTTTATCTTTTGTATCATAACAACCTAATAAAAACCCAAATAAAACCCTTAATTTAGCTTCAAATGTTCAGTTTTTTCAATAATCTGATTTCACTGGTCAGTTCTACCTGACTCTTCTAATTCATAATTCATTTTCTACTCCCATCTTTCTTGATATAGTAATTAAACAAGGAATGCTGTGTGCTTCACTGATAAGCAAGTTTTTTTTTATGTTACTCCCATCCATGAAAGGTTATTTGTAAATGTATAGTACATTTTGTACCATGGGTGGGCTAGGAAGTTGTTTTCCTATTTTTATCAAGTCTATATCATTTTTGTGTATTTTTCATTTATTTTTTTACATTGTCTGGAAACCCTGCCCCATGGAACTTTTTCAAGCTATTCATGCCTTCAATCAGCAGGGTGGTGGTCTCACACCAGGCGATGACATTCATCTCCCAACTGTAGACAATCACAAGCATCCATGCCCATGACAGGATTTGAACCCACATAATGTTGGCCGGAGAGTACCCACTCTCCGGCCAACATTATGTGGAGAGTACCCACAGTGGGTACTCTAACCACTGTGCCAACCAGGCCAGCAAAAATGGTGGCATGTCAGTGGTTGTGGTGAGAGTTATTCTGTTAGTTATTTTATTTTAAAATAAAATAACTAACAGATATTTTAAATAAAATTTTAATAAAACCCCAGTTTTTGAAATAATTGGACTTCACTGGTCAAAAGTTTTACCTGAAACTTCTAATTCATTTCCTACTCCCATCTTTCTTGATATAGTAATAAAACAAGGAATGCTGTGCATCGCTTTTATTGACTTATTTTGTTCTTCTGTAGTATTTTGCACTAAGGTAAAATATAAATCTATTCAATGTCAGTATGTGGTATTTTAACCTGTAATTTACAATTGAACTTGCTCATGGTCAAATTGAGAAGTAGTAATGGCTGAAAGGACGTGTGTGTGTGTGGGGGGTAACAATTTATTGGCTTACTATTAACTTAGTTTTGTGGTTGGATTTTAGAGTCATTTCTGCTGAAAGCAAGAAATACATGTTTCCTTAAAGCAGGGATGGGGAACCTTTTTACTGCCAAGAGCCATTTGGATATTTATAACATCATTCGCAGGCCATACAAATTATCAACTTAAAAATTAGCCTGCTATATTTGGTCAAACATTTAATCAACTCACTTCTAATGTGATGGCTGGAACTGCTTCTCTTTGGTGAGGCATGTGATTTTAGCTGGTATTGATGATGTTGCTACTCGCAACTGCTTTTCCAGGTTTGCATTGGTCATTCTAGAGCGCAGTCGACTCTTTGTGATGGTAAGTTTTGAAAAGAACTGCTCACAGCAGTGAGTTGTTCCAAACACAGATGCATATTTTGATGCATGTCTCCTCAAAATGGGAAATTCATCATTGCTTATATAACGTTTATAGAACTCAAGCAGTGGGAGGTTGTTGTATCTAGCTTTCAGCTCATCATCGCTTTTCAGCTGAATGATTTCATGCTGTAAGTTATCAGGCACATCAGTTGGTTCCACATTGAACGGTGTAGCAAAGATGTTCAATTCCATTTGTTTACTTTTCATGTCCTTGAATATTTCATTAAATGCTTCAATTAGTTTCGCACATTCACCAGCATATTCAAGTGTCGTAGAAGGCGTTTTTCCTTTCAGAGTTAGGAAATGCACTGTATTATTCCTTTTGAGTTGCACTTTCCACTGCCTTAATTTAGCTTCTAATGATTTCACGTTTGAAAGCAGCGAGCTGAGAAGCTGGTTGGGGCCCTGCAGCTTGAAGTTCAGCTCTGAGAGGTACTTGGTAATGTCCACCATGAGTGCTAGATCACACAGCCACTTGCTATCATTGAGTTCCCTGACAGGTTTTCTCCTTCATCTTCATGAACTGCTTGACTTCATCATGCAGTTCGTAAAACCTCATGAACATGTTCCTGCAACTCAGCCACCGCACTTCACAGTGATAAAGAAGATCACCGTACTCAGCCTCAACATCATTCAATAATTCCTTAAACTGGTGGCTTTTAAACCCTCTGCTTTGGACAAAATTTATGCATGACACTACTGTTGGCATTACATTGTTGAGCTGCAACAACTGTGCACAGAGACTTTCTTGGTGTATGATGCAGTGGCATATAATTAAATCACTTGGATCAAGACCAAGACGATTCATTTCTTTCTTGACAAATGCAATTAACCCTTTTTGCAAGCCAACCATGGCTGGAGCTCCATCTGTAGTAAGGCCACTTAACTTTTAAAATGTTAGCTCAAGTTTTTTCATTGATAAAACAAGTATCTCAAACAAGTCCTCACCTCTTGTAGTGCCATGCATCATTTCCAGTGACAGCAGTTTCTCTTGCGTGTCAAACTCTGCAGTTATCCAATGAACGAAAATGGCCATTTGAGCAGTATTTGTTATGTTCGTTGTCTCATCACAAGCCAGAGAGAAAAATTGGAAATCTCCTGCAGCATCCTTCAATGTTTTTTCAATATCTTGTGCTAAGTCAGTAATCCGATCTAAAATGGTTCTCCGAGACAAACTAACACTCTGAAACAATTTTACTTTGTCTGGTGCTAACAGCTCTTCAACAGCCACTATGCACTCTTTCACAAACTCTCCCTCTACATGTGGCCTCAGCTTCTTTGCAATTTGCTCACTCACTACATAACTCGTCTGAGTAACATTGTCTCTGTCACAACAAGGCCTAGTGAAAGCAGCTTGATGTGAATCCAAACTCTGCTGAAGAGCATTGATTTTATCCAGACGCATTTGGTCTCCCAGTTCATTGAGTTAAGTATGTTTTGAGCTGTAATGACACTACAGATTGGCCTTTTTCATTACTGCTAATGCATCGCCACTAACTAGGCACACAGATTTGCCTTTGACTTCAACAAAATAATAATCATTTGTCCATTTCTCTTGGAAAGATCGACACTTTGCATCAACTTTTCTTTGTAGTCGCCATTTGTAGGATGTCACACCACTTAAATTTTAATAACTATCCAGTATGTGTGTGTCGCCAGCGACGCAATTATTTTGTTTTGATCGTTGTTCTAATCCTTCATCTTGGATTTGGAACATATCCAACGTTCTTACCATCGAGTCTTGAGGTTTCTCTTGGAAAGATCAACACTCTGCATCAACTTTTCTTTGTAGTCGTCATTTGTAGGATATCACACCACTTAAGTTTTAACAACTCTCAATGTGTGTGTCAAGAACAACACAATTTAATGTAATAAAAATAACTAACATTGGGTTTATTGGTCGTAATGATTTAATACTACTAGTTTCACCTACTGGCTTCATCTGGGTTTGCATGAACATACTTAGATTTCCATCCCTTTTGTTGGCAAATTTTCACAAAAAATTGCTAATCTCCTGAAATCTCATGGCATTAGAGTAGCCTTCAAACCAAATATGACAGTACAAAATATGTTATGCTCACCCAAGGAGCACAACTCTTTTAGTAACATCCTGGAGTTTACAATATCCCATATTCTTGTGGCCTTAATACATAGGACAAACTTCATGAAGTTTAGAAATAAGACAAAAGGAACATATTGGAGACATCAACAACAACAGAGAGGACAGTTCAGGGTTGGCATTCCATTTCACCAACACTCATCACAACATTGAATGGGATAAGAGCTCAATGCCACACATAGAAGAAGACTACACCTTCCACAACATAAGAGACTACAGTGATAATTCATTCACAAGGTACCCTAAACAGAAACCAAAGGATGATTCTGTGTGACATTTGGAAGTCACTCATCAGATCTCTAAACCAACAGAGTTTAATTTCTCTGTTAACTATCGGATGCACCTACCAAACAATAATTGACCATGTGCCAGCATCCACGCTCCACATGTTTCTATTGTACATGTGTAACAGTTCCTACGCATTCAGTATTTTTTTAGTAATGTGTTTATTTGTAATCAACACGTGTTTTTATTTATATTTGTATGTTCATCCAAACTCAGATGAAGCCTCTAGTTTACATGGCGAAACTAGTGGGTGACTAATAGTATTGAATCTTTACTACTGATAAACCCAGTGTTAGTTATTTTTATATCAACACAACAAAGAAGCATACTTGGTATCACAAGACTAGATCACAAAAGGAATACATGGATAAGAAATCAAACCAAAGTCTCTGACATCATAGGAAGAGTGAAACATCGAAAGGGGCAATGGCTTGGGCATATTGCTAAAAAATAAAATCAATAATGAACAGAAGTACTGGATTGGATTCCACAAGAGGAAAAAAACAACCATAATGCCGATCCAAATTATGGTGGATTGATGATGCCATCAAATTTGTAGGAGCCACATGGGATAGGAGAGCCACTGACAGGCATCCTTGGAGTAATCTTGGAAAGACCTTCATCCAGCAGTGGATCGATAATGGCTGATGATGATATATATTTAATGAAACTAAAACCTATGTACATTGTAAATAAAATTAAATTAATAACTATAAACTATTTGGATCCAAGATCTAAATAGAAACTATACTTTAAGATCTCTTTATCTTTAAAGGATAAAGTTCATTCTTTCACTTACTGATTCCATTAATGATTTGCTTTATATATACCTAATCAGTCTACTAGATTAAATATTTTGTTTTTCACAACAAATTCCTACAAACAATAAATTCCTTGTTGGCCACTAATGAGCTGGCGCATAATTCCACTGCTACGTACTCTGCTAGGTTGTGCCTGGAGAGGGAGTCCGCATAGTGGTATGTGAGGGACACTGTTGAGGCTACGTCATGGTACGGAGACGTTTTTCTTTCTGTATGGAAGTTATGTCCAAGAATCTGTCTCTCTCTCTCTCTCTCTCTCTCTCTCTTATTGCACTTCCCCACTATATTTCTAGCTAATCACGATTAAACTTACAAAGGCTCTTACAAACAATGACAGCAACACTGTGACAAAAATGAATCTCCCTCATAAACCAATCCCATCAAAAACAGTCACACCACAAACAGATGCAACACACTAACCAAGCCAGAATATCTTCACTAAAAACTCACTTTCACATCCACTTTATTAACATCTGTGGCATTAACACAAACATAAATGACATTCACCACCACTTGCAGTCTTCCAGACCAGACATCCTATCCAGTTCCCAAACTATACACTTCACAATTCTTTTCTCCACAAGGGTAGCACCTGTGCCTTTATGAAATCCGACATAGCCTGTCAGAGAATGGCTTATTTAGAATCCCCTGCTTTTGACATTCTCTGGCTCAGAATTTCCTTGCCACATTTAGTAAACTTCATTTGTTGCATTTACTGGTTTCTAAACCCTGATAACCATCCTGACCTGTCTGCATTACTTTCCATGAAACTCGACTATCTACAGTCTCTATCCAAATAGTGAGGTCATCTTCCTGAACTACTTCAACGTCCACAGTTTCACTGGCTCTCCTATTCCAACACTACTGACCAAGCTGAACGAGAAGCAGGAGTCTTTGCCACAAGTAATAACCTAACACAAATCGTACATCTACCTACTCAAATTCCTAATAACCACTTCACTCTCCAAATACTCTAGATCTTGTTTTGACCAGTTCTCCTTCCAGATGGACTGCACAGGTCATCTCTTCTCTTGGCAACTTGGATCACAATAGTGTACAAGTCTCCTTTCTCATGGAACGTCCCATCTCCATCTACTCTCAGCCTCATGTCCTCTGACACTACATAGGATCCTCTGAGATCTAGCATATTCCTTGGTCTGACTATTGTTTCCACTCATCTGACCCTAACACCTGCTGTGAACAATTACAGAAATTATTCTCGCATATGAGGGAAGACATTCATCCCCAATTCAAGGCAAAATTCACATCTGCTCTCCAAACCCTGGTTCAACCGAAAGTGTATCAAAACAGTTTAAGAAAACAATATAGCTAACTGCTAGTGGCTCACTTCAAGAACTCCAGCTTCATCCTCTGCCTACACTAAAGCACACAACATATGCAAATCAGTCATCAGCAGATGCAAATCTGATTTCATGAAGACCAACAGCAAAAAACTTTCCTCCTGTCCAAATGGAAGCCATGCCTTCTGGTCTGTCTCTCGCTAAGGCCATTGGACACAACTTTTCTCTTCTGCACTTCCATCCCCTTATCTCTTCCTGATGGCATCACTCTTTTCCTCAAACACCTGCATTGATAACCAAGAGAAATCACCTATTACCATACCGGAATCCATAGTTTTTCGACAAAAAGAAATCAGCAAACTACTGAAAAAACTTGCGCATTAAAAAGTCTTCTGGTCCTAATTGCATTTCTTCTATTGTTCTCAAACATTGTGGTCCAGAATTAACATCCATCCTGCATCATCTCTACAATTTAATATACATATCTGGTACTTATTCCAATGCATGGAAGCAATCTCATATCCATCCTATTCCAAAACAAGAGTGATAGAAGTTAACCATCAAACTACTCACCAATTGCCATCACCTCGCTCTCTGTTACTCACAGGCCCACCAATTAATCAGCGACCACAGTACAGATTCTGTCATTCAAAATCCACAGCTGAACTTAGCTTGCATCACTCACAACACATGTGCCATGGAAAGGTTTGGAGAAACTTGTGCCATTGCCCTTGACATTTCCAAAGCCTTCGACTATGAGTGGCATTGTGGCATCTTGGATTGCTCAACAAATTGTCATCCTTTGGTCTCCCTGCAATTCATGGTAGATGACCCCCTCTCTTAGAGCTTCACTATCAATACCAAAGTCCCTCAAGGCTCTGTTCCTGTCACCTACTCTCTTTTTCTTGTTCATAAACAATCTACTCACAATCACCACTAATCCTATCCATGGCTTTATAGCAATGGTACTCTCCACTCGTCCTCCTCAATTGACAAACCATACAGTACTCTGACATCACAGGCTACAAGATCATCTACAAACTTGTGTTCAATGTCACCAAAACATAGTGTTGTCTTTTCTCTCACAAAAAGAGATCTCGGTTCACCTATACTTATCCTCAGTAACAAACAAATCACCAGACGAGATCAGATCTCTATGCTTGGACTAACGTTTACCTCCAGTCTCTCCTGGCATAAATGCATCATATCAACAGCCTCCTCAGCATCCAAGAAACTAGGGATTCTGTTTTGTTCAAAATGACATTTTACACCCAACCAACTCCTAAGTATATCTAAATCCCAAATCTCTCCATGCCTAGAATACTGCTCACATGTTTGGGGGTGGTGCATCTAAAACCACCCTCAAAATCCTTGATGCTGTCAGAGGTGAGCAATTAGGCTCATTGATGATCCCTCTCTTACCGATTCACTTCAACCTCTATATCAAAGACAGTGTTTCAGAACTGTGTTTATTCTCCAGGTATTTCCATGGTCACTGCTCCAGTGAATTGGCAACTATCATTCCTTCACTTTCAGTTGCACCTGTTAATACAAGAGCAGCAGCTACCCAACATCCCTTTACTGTGCAACTGCAAATGCACTGAATCTGCTTCTCCTCTTCCTCATTTATTCTGTCCACCTCTATTCTCTGGAACAGCCTTCCTCACGAAGTATTCCCAAACAATTACAACTTGCAGCTCTTCAAAAAAAAAAAAAAAAAAAATCAATAAACTTCTATCTCAGTCCTCATTTACACTCCACACATGGCATTGATATGCTTATAGCTCTCTTGACCTCTTTTGTATGGGATTAATATTAAAAAAAAAAAAATTCATTAGAGTCAATTCTCTATCAGGCCTTTGCTCAAAATATAAAACTTCTTAGCTTATATGGGACTATTCTGTGTTTCCTTATTTAGCATATATTGTTCCATTCATCTGCACTGTTTCACTGGAGTATAAATATTTTTACCTCACGCAATTTTATTACAAGACTCACAAATTCATTACCAGAGAAAAAAATAGTTGCTTTCACTAACAAAAGTGTGTCAGAGTAAGGCTCTTCATTAAAGCCACTTTAAGTTTCAGATTTTCTCTAATTACATCACTTGTTCTGATTAAAAAAAATTATATAAAAATATCACCTTCGTCCTTGAGACAGAAGAGGAAACTTTTCATTTTGCAATTCTTCGAATGTTGAAACAAAAAGTGTATTTAATATCTCTTCTTATTTATTCACTTGTTAAGATTTTACAAATTAAGTGGATATTGAATCCAACATTATTTCACAGCTGAATATATAGAAACTATAAAGTATATAGTAATAATTTATTTCAGTAATTCTTGGTACCTTTTAAAATGTGACACCTTTTGGCAACTCATATGGAAAAGGATGACTTCTGCATCACTTCATCCTGTGTATTTTACATCTAGGTCTGGCTCCCATTTACGAGACCTAAACAAAGGTCGAAACCAGTGTGGGTAGTGGCCCCTTCCCATAATGCATATCATCATACATGTCCTCAAGGAGATGTGCTTTGCATTAGAGAAAATACTAAAGAAAGTGATCAGAACTTACTCCACCTTTACCACGAGTTGCCCCGTCTTGAAAGGTTGCTTACGATTTGATCCGCCGATACTTCATAGTTTCTATATATGGCATGAAACTCTCGTGGTTTCTATATATTTGGCTGTGAAATAATGTTGGATTCAATATCCACTTAATTTGTATAATTTTGCATAGCTGAAGTGAAGCCTTATGGCTCTTTATTTCAGTAGTAGCACTTATTAAGATTCTTGCTAAGATTCCCTTTTCGGAATTCTTTATTAATATATTCCAACTGACAAGTTTTTCTTAAAACCTTCTAAACCAAAATTCTCTGGTCTGTGTCCTCAAACTTCCATTCTCTTTCTTCTATAAGAAATGCCAAATTTACATGGTTATGAAACTGAAACTATCATCATCATCATCATCATCAAATTCCTGCCATGTACCCTCAAGGGGTGTACAGGATATGACAGTACTACATGAAAAAATTACATCATTACTAACTTCCTATCTACAATTTTCCTCCAAATCAGTCTGTTACTTGTCAAGACTCCAACATTATCAGATCTTATATTTCTATCGTCTAAGGCACTTTGTACCGTATCAATCCACCTATATCTTGGTCTTCCTCTGGGTCGTTTTCCTGCCAACCTGGCAGAGAACACTTGTTTTGCTAATCTTTCCTCTCCCATTCTATTTAAGTGACCATACCATCTGAGATTAGCTCTGCTAACGCATTCCTGGATGCTGACAATGTCAAGTTCTTTCCTAATATCCTCATTTTTCATATGATATTGCCATTGATGCCATCTGTTCACGCCTCTAATCTTTCTCAGGACTCTCATATCTGCGGTCTCTAGTCTTTGGTCAAGTGTTTTACTTCTGACCCAGCTCTCAGATCCATAAGTTAAAATTGGTTTGAACACAGTCTTGTATACAGCTAATTTAGTGTTCTGACTAATTTCTCTCTTATTCCATATGAATTTATTCAATTGACTTCCCACGATACCAGCTTTGCTGATTCTGTTGTCTATTGCTATATTTAGTTTACCATCTTCAGTAAAAATTGTGCCTAAGTAGCTGAAATGTTTTACTTGTTCCACAGGTTCTCCATTCACAACACAGTTGACATTTTCAATGATTCTGCCTATTTTCATTGTCTTTGTCTTTTTATTGCTGACCTTCATACCATATCTATTACAACAGCTATTCAATTTAGTCAGAGAATCTTGCAGACTTGTAGCGGATTTATTTAGAAGTATAACATCATCTGCATAAAGCAAAGAGCTGACATTAACATCTCCAATTTTGATATCAGGTTTAATACCACATTCCTTCATAATGTGATCCATATAGATAATGAATAACAGAGGGGATAATGTACATCCTTGTCTCACACCAGATTTAACATTAAACCATCTTCCTGTACTTCAATTCTAACTGCTGACTCACAATTCAAATAAAGACTAAGTATTGCTTGATATAATGCCCCATTGACACCATATAACTGCAGCGTATTGAATAGCTTCTCTCTTGACACCTTGTCATATGCCTTTTCCAAATCGACAAAACTTAAATACAGATCTTTGTTATATTCCCATGCTTTCTCGACTATTTGTCGTAAAGTGAAGATCTGATCCTGACAGCCTCTATTTGGCCTGAATCCAGCTTGTTCTTCCACAATTCTTCTCAACCGTTTCTCAAGTATACTTGCATAGATCTTGCCAGGAACACTCAGTACGGAAATACCTCTGTAATTCTCACATGCAGTTTTATTTCCCTTTTTATATATGGGTACTATGAGAGCTCTACTCCAATCATCGGGAATTCGTCCCTCTGTCCAGGCTTTCTGAACTATGCAGTGCAGCCACTGTAAGACTCTTATACCACCATACTTCAGCATTTCTGGTCGAATATCATCTACTCCTGCTGCCTTTCCACATTTCAAGCCTTTGATGGCTTTTTCTACTTCAAGTATGGATATGTATTCCTGACTGCATGCCTGGTCAGTGTTTTTTATCACTGTGCTGTCATCACTGCTTGTTTCATTTAGCAGTTTTTCAAAGTAATTACTCCATACTTCAAGGATATCTTTTTCTCCTGTTTTCATTTCACCTTTATCATCTCTAATTCCTTTTACAGCACTCTTTCCTCCATTCCTGAGCTTCTTCAACAACCTCCAGAATATTTTGCCACCTTCTTGATATTTATTTTCTATATTCTTGCCAAAGTCCTCCCATGACTTTTGTTTAGCTAGTTTTACACACTGTTTAGCTTTCTTACATTTGTCTCTGTATTCTGTAAGAGTAAAAGCTGACTTATTTGCCAGGAACTTTTGATATGCTTTCTTCTTTTCCTTCACTGCCTCTTTAACTTCCTGTGTCCACCAGGGAGTTCTGATTTTTTTATCCTTGCACACAACCTCACCACATGCCTCTCTGCCAGAATCAATCAATGTTTCCTTCAGAGTTTGCCACTGAATCTCCAAGGTTTGATTCCTGTTCTCAAACTCTTTCATTTTCTTTTCAATAATCTTTCTGTATTTTAGTCTACAGTTCATATCTGAGAGCTGCTCAACTTTTATTCGCTTTAAAACTTTCTTACATGTTATTCTTTTCAATATGAAATTCAATTTTATCCTGCTCAAGACTAAATAGTGATCACTTCCAATTTCAAATCCTCTGTACACTCTAGTGTCCTGCACCAGGGAGAAAACATCACTATCAACAATAACATAGTCAATGAGACTTTTCTTATTCCTAGCCTCTTCTCTCCATGTGAATTTGTGCACATTTTTATGTTGGAACATGGTGTTAGTAATAACCAGTCCATGTCCTGAGCAGAAATCCAACAGATATTTGCCATTATTATTAGCTTTGCTCTTTTCTCCAAATTTTCCCAAAATATTTTTGTATGTCTCACAATCATTTCCTACTCTACTATTTAGATTCCCAACAAGGACCAACTTTTCCTTTTTCATTGTGTCAGTTGCTTTTTCTAAAGCCTCAAAAAATTCCTCCACTTCTACCTTAGTAGAACCTTCTGTGGGACCATAGGCACAAATAAGTCTCATTGTCCAGTTCACCATTCTCATATTTGCCCACATTACTCTACTTGAGACTGACTGCCATTCAAGAAGATTAGCCTCGTATTTTGTGTTGAATACTATGGCTACTCCTTCTTTTCCTTGATTGTCATTGCCTGAATATAACATTTTATATTTATTGCTCAGAAAGATCTCACCAGTTTTGGTCTTTTTTGTTTCAGTCACCCCTATTATGTCGATCTGGTACTTATCTAATTCCTCAGCTAGCTCCATATCTTTGCCATTCAGGCTTCTTACGTTGATAGTACCAATCTTTAACTCTGGTGATGTTGAGTTGGGGTTTGTTTTCAGATTTGTTCCAGTAGCTGACTTTTCGCTGTTCGCCCTGGTTCCCTGGCGAAAACAACTGGGGCCTTGTTTAACCGGGCGATGCCCCAGCAGGCATGAAATTTTGTCATGTTGTACCATCATTTTTTATTTTGGTTTAACCAATAAGAATACAATTTGGTCGGCTAAATTCCAAATTGCCAGCCCATCCTCGTTCGTTCAGTATCAAAGTAGATACCCAACAGGGTGCACCACGAGAAGGTGAGGATTGGACATTAGGTCAGAAGCCCTGGTCGGTTCTCCACATTCCTTTAAAGGCTATGTGGAGGTCTCCTCTCAGTTATACAGCTTTGACCCTTAAGCACCCCGAAACTGAAACTAATAAAATACAAATGTAGAGAAACAACTGTAAAAAGATTAATAATTATAAATTGTGATTCTTTTTACGCTGTCATTAGCAAAGCTATGAATAGGATTGGATGTCAGAGAGAGAGAGAGAAGAGCATTGATGTATTGGTTGAAAAATCTGATGAAAGGAAACCATTCACCATTACCAACAATGAATGACTGCAGAAGAAGCTTATGATCTAATCACAAAGAGAAGAAAGAAGAGGAATGCCATAAGATGGTAGCTTGATAAGGTCATGATTTTCATCTATGTTCCTTTATAGAAATCCAGAAACTTAAATTTACTGGTTAATTTTCCAAATTCATTCATCATCCACTGCAGAATGGTGGGTGTTGTCAAAAGAGCATGATTGCACTGAACTTACTCCATCTTTTCTGAGGAGTCCAGTTTCTCTCAGATGAACTAAACAAAAATCTGCCATGAATGCTAATGGATGCAACTAGACTAGCATTTAATAGGTTCTTTGATAAATATCAGTGATCTCCTTGACCTCAGTCAGATATTTAATGAGCTATTGGAACTGATAGTATGAGTTCTTCACAAATTGAATAAATAGCTATAACACTAAACTTAGAGTATTTAAACACTGTCTTGTATACTCCAAGTTTAGTGTTATAAACTTTAACTTGTTTATAACACTAAACCCCAAGTTTAGTGTTATAAACTTATAGATCTGAAAGTTAAGTTAAAAATGAGAGTTAATCACCAACATCAAGCTCATCAAACTATTCTCACACTCTACTTCTACAGTTTCCAGGGATGACCTTGTTTCTACCCCCCACTCCATGAAAAATTTCTTCCACCTTAATCCTACATGTGTAGAGGCTCAGCCCCACTCAAACCTTCTATCTGGCTAAGATATGTAGATTGTGGGCTCTCTTGATAAGAGTTTTAATAATGCCATATTGTTGAGAGGGGTGGTGGTGGGAGAGTTTGTGAATGTATCTGCCTGTGTGTGTGGGTTTTCTGTATTCGGTGAAGGTAAGTGTATCATTAGGCAGGCATGTGACTAAGGTGTCTAGGAAGAGTAAACAACTGTTCTTTTCCTTTTCCATAGTGAACTGGATTCTTGGATGTAGACTATTGAGATGACTGAGGAAGGAGTCTAACGTGTCTGGGCCATGAGGCCAAATAGAGAACACATCATTGTAAGATGTAAGACTTGTGTTCCTCTAGACGGATGGATGAACACAAGTCTTACATCTTCAAACACAACTATGGCCATTCAGGCTTGGCTGACCATGTTTTGGTCAGCCACCTCCTATTCATGGCGCTTTGCAAATTGCATTCCCCTCCAGTCTGTTTTCATGTTCCTCATTCCAAAGACCATATATTACCTTAATCAACCTTAACCACAGGGTATCATGGAAGAAAACCACCATGCTCCACCACAGCAAATTCAAGAAAGTGAGACTTTTCTTAGAAGCAGCAGCAGCTCTCAAAAACCAACCAAATCTCAATAAATATGGTTGCATTAAGCTTCCGAAGATTTGGGAAACACTCATCACCAGAGTTCCCACCTTACATTCCAGGCCACCTACTACTGCCCTTAGAGGGCGCTCTACCTAGATAGGACTTTAGTGTCACCTATGTGGTTGAGCTTAGTATTGTTTGTTATTTGTGTATATGTTTCATTAATTGTTTTTGTAATCCCCACAGATGTCTTAGTGACTAGGACGAAATATAGGAAGTATTAAATTCTATTTTAATTCTTTTTGAGTGTTGTAAAAAAAATCCATTAAGCCTCCAACATGACACCTTAATCCTGTTAACCTCCTATTAACTTATATGTCTACTATCTACCTCCTATTCATGGCGCTTTGCGAATTGCATTCCCCTCCAGTCTGTTTTCATGTTCCTCATTCCAAAGACCATATATTACCTTAATCAACCTTTTCTGGATCCTTGATAATAATCATCTCCAGGAAAACAACGTGATCAAATCTGTGCATAGTGATCCATATTACACCTCATCAAGACTTTATACAATGGAACCATAACATTTATTTCTGTATGTGAAGGACCTCTTTGTTCTCATAATCTTGATGTGAGGACTTCAAGATGCATAGTCTGACCCCTAAATTTCATGCCCTGTTCACGACCACCACTCCCAGATCTCTCATTTCCTCTTCCTCCTTGGGAATTTTCCCATCAGTTGCTTACCTTACATCTTTTCCTTTGCCTGACCGATTTCAAAACCATACACTTTGCAACATTGAACTAGTTCTATTCACTCACATTTACCCACTCATACAATTTATGATCCTCCTGTAAGGTACAGTATCTGCAAACAATTGCATATCTCTAGTTAAGCTTATTCCAGTATCATTAACATACAAGATAAACAATGATGGTCCAAAACAGACACTTCTAGCACATTACTAGTGACTTTATTCTTTTGGAACACTGCATCTAACTGCCAATCATTTATCCAACTACGCAACACCACTAATATGAATTCCGAATCAGTAGCAGAATCATTAACAATGAAGATACTAGAAATGTGGTATCATTTCTAGTATCTGAAAGAAAAAAAAAAGAGTAATACTATGCTAGGCAGATTGATGCTTGGTCTCGGAAAAACTGAAAGGTATGATCCCACAGCATCAAAAAATTGAAAAAATAGATTAATTTGGAAGAAATTTATCACAGGATTCTAGTGATAATATAACTTAATCTTGGCTTATTATTACAGTATCCCTCCCTGCAAGATATATATCAGAAAATGATGAGTGTTGATATAAATTCACTTGCTAAGAAATTATATTCTCTTAATCCAAGTATAAGCAAAGTTTGTGTGTGAAGTATCTGCATGACTAGGCTACTTATATATAGATGCTAACGACTTCACATCAATTGCCTTTTAGCATTGGCTTCTGAAAGGAAGTGGTTTTGCATTATGGGATACTAAGGCAATTAATGTGAGGTCATTAGCCTCTATATATAAGTAGCCTAGTTGTGAAGAAACTTCACATGCAAACTTTGCTCACACTTGGATAAAAGATTAAGCAAGAATAAATTATTCTTGCTAAGAAATTGTATACCTTGTATACTATGTCTGATCCAGAATGTTGATATATTTTGACTTTGCAAATGATCCACTTAAAACTGTCAAGAATAGTTTGACATAGTTTTGTAATAATCATGAATACCAAATATTAATAGAATCCTTAATTTGGATTCATGGAATAATTTGCTTACCAATAGATGGAAAACAATTCATAGGTATGTACCTCTTTTTGCATTTAGATAAAGACTTGTGTACCATCTGTTTTTAATTAGAAAAATAATGAAAAAAAAAGTATTAGTGAACCATTCAACACAATATGTTATCAGCTTATCAGTATATTTTGAAGAAGAAAAAATTTATTTTAGATGGACCAAATAAACGATGATGTTCAGCAGTGTCTCTTGAAAATAAAAGATTTAAAATTTGAAGATATTGCAGATTCACTAAAGCAGGACTTGAAGAAAAGAAAGTTGCTTCAAGAAATGTAAGTAATCATTCATCCCTTTGAAATTTGGTCATTTCATTCATGTAAACAAGTTAATTAAAAAAAAAAAAAGATTTAAAAGATTAAAATTCTTCTTTTGGCTGACTACTACTAACACAGCACACAATAATCTTATCAGGTTATCAATAATCTTAGTAATAAAAATGGCTGGAAGATGAAGCCATGCTCTGAAAACTAATATAATTTTCTCGTGCTGCTTCAGAAGTTTAGTAAGTGAATTAATGAGGATAATGGTCTTGCACGAAGTGACAAAAATCATGTACCTAAAATTTTTCTGCCACACTTTCACAAACATCTATTCCATTATGAATTCACATCCCAACTTCACAAAAAAATGGAATCATTTTCTCTCAGCCATATCTGACATTTGTCTTGTAAATCACCAGTATCATGAATGAAACTTAGCTGAAATAAAATCCATTACATTTCTTCCCTCTCACTTCTACTATTTTTACAAATCCATTTTATATTAATCATATAAAATCCTCTCACTAACTTAAACAGCTTTGTCATGTCACCTCTTTTTCTCCTATCCAGTGACTGTAATTTACATTTCTTTAATCTTTCCATAACCAACATTCCAGAGTCTTGATATTGTCTTAGTTATTCATCTTTGGATTGTCTCCAATGTGTTCAGCTCACATTGAAAACTAATGACCAAATCTGAGCAATATAGTCTGGTTGTGGTCTGACTAGTGCTTTATAGTGGCACAACCATCTCCTTATATATATGATGCAATATGGTGCACGGTCTTTGCAACACTTGTAGTATGCCTTCTAAATTTCAGTGTACTGTCAACTATCACCCCCCCCCCCACCTCAGATCTCATCCATTTCCTGCAGCACAATTCGTCAGTATCTCAGCACTCCCAAATGCAATACTTATTAAACACATGTTAATATTGAAACTACATCCCCACTCATTTGTCCAAGCTAAAAGTCTATTTAACACGTTCGCTGCCACGCTACTTTGGCATGGTCTCTTCCCCTACGCCGAGCTGTTTTACTTCTTCAAGGTCAGTACGATAATCTCGTTACCGGAGGCAAACGACCTACGAGTATACTCGTAGTTGGCTTGTACAGAGCATATACGGTCTATGAGAATACACAGTTTTGAAGCTAGCCCCACAAGCCAAGCATTTTCACTTCTTCAAGGTCACTACAATAATCTCGTTCCCGGCGGTAAGCGTCCTACGAGTATACTCGTAGCTGGCTTGTGAAGCAGGATTACCCACTACGAGTATACTCGTAGTTGGCAGCGAACGTGTTAAATCTTCCTAAATTGCTCCTTACAGTTCTCCTTAACTTTGCATCATCAGCAAACAGTTGAAGATTATTAGCCATTCCACATGACATATCATTAAAAAAGTAAGTTAATACTTTGCCTTTTAAAGTATCATGCTTGGTTTCCAAAATAGCATTATACCAAGCAAAATTAAATAAATAAAAATGAAACTTTTTAGCCAAATGCCTACACAAGGGGATTTAAAGAATCCATCCCACCTTTTGGGTTATTCCTAAGATATATTCGTTTTCATAAAATTTAATCGAATTGTCTGTTTTTACAGGATCTATCCTGAAAGCCAATCCAGGGCCTCATATGTCACATCATGGATGTCTTGGAGGTTACCATGAAATTGGTACCTTGGACAGTCATTCACAATATTAGTGATCGTCTAGACCAGAGTTTCTCAAACTTTTTCTGCAACAGAACACTTCACAATACTGAAATTTTCATGGAACACCTTGGTTATTTCGTAATGTATTAATAAATAATTAATTGGTAATTTAAATTATTAATATTATTAATTAATAATTGATAATTAATTAAACCATTATTAAATTAATTTGTGCTGATTTTCATTGTCATCCTGTTCTGATCACCAAAAATTTATATCATAAATACTGACGAGTGAATGCAGACTTTTTCTCCTGTGTGCTGGTAGTTTTCCCCTCCTTTTGTACATCCTAGAGATCTTTGTAGGCTTGAGGTGGATGACTTACTATCTGTTCATCACAAACACCTTCAATAAGAGATTTCTTAATACCAAAATTAAACAAAGTGCCTTGTCTCTTATTCATATTAGAATTTAAATCTGTATTCCTATTACTTTTTAAAAAATCACGGTACTCCGGTTTCAGAACAAGCACTTACACACTGCAATACGAACTTGTGAAGAAAGTATTCAGTATTAATAGATTTGAGAACCGGATACAGACTACCTTGATCTTCAATTTCAGTGGAAAAATTTTCTTTATACTTCCTTGCTGCTTGGTTACTGACATTTGCGACACAGATATTATTTCGTTCAGTTTTTAGAACACGCCATTGTTGTAATCGGCTTTCAGGCAATTTTTATGATCAGTCATAAACGGCGGTATTCTCTTTCCCGATTGTTGAAAGATTTCGATGTGTGGAAATTAACGATAATTCATGAATATTTCCATATTTAAAAATATGCCGCTTGGTCACTGACATTTGCTACACAGATGTCATTTCCTTCAGTTTTGAGAATGGAGGATACGCCTGTTGTTATAATCCACTTGCAGGCAATTTCTATGACTCGGTCTGAGCTTTTCGACATATTCACGAATATTATTCTCATCAGAATATTTCCACTATAACATATTTATTCATGAACATTGCTTAGAAAACTAAAATGACAAATTCCAGAACTTCTCGTTGAACACCTATTCACCTTCCGTGGAACACGGTTTGAGAAACCCTTGTCTAGACTATGGAGAAACAGTCAGAATACAGGTGGTGTGACAGTTTCCATTTGTGTAGTAGGTAGTCACATCTGACCTGGTTAGTTCTGATCCTGTTTACAGATGACCAAATCTTCCTAGGAAGAGCAAAACTAGACTGTGGAGCATAGGGATCTTCAACTGGGAAACCATTTCTTGGGAGATTGTTCGACCAGTGTTCTCTCCACGAGTAAGATGTTGATGGTAAGGCATCTGAAGAGAGTTCATCCATGGACCAGAAAGGGTTTCTTGATTTTAGGCAAAGACTAGGTGGATTTTTGAGAGTCTGGTGCAGGGGTAGGAGTGGGTTGCTCACTACTTTATTAAATTCTTTAATTGAGGCATGTCTTCTCTGTATATTTGGTGGAGCAATGTTGGATAGGACAGCAGGGGAGAAGGGTACTTCTCATTGTCCCACTAATTGTGTACATGGTAAAGTTTATCTGGGTATCTATGATGTTAGTGTGTGCACTTCTTTCCCAGATGGGACACATTATTCTGCTCCAGAGAATGTGAGGGCTAGTGCAGATGACCTTAGGACTTCTGCCCCACAAACCTAGGTTGTCCCAGCAAACCTTGAAATGATATTATTTCTTGTTTTAATTTTGTTGAACAGAAGTGTGCCTTTTATAAGTTAGGCTTCTGTCCAGGCTCACTCACTTATAACATGAGCCTCCTCCTAGCTTTAGGAGGAGGCTCATGTTCTCCCATCTTGCTGCAGAAAGAGAGGTTGAGGTGTCAATTTGCCTCTGCATTGTTTAGGGTGAAATGCTTCTTCCTTTTCCCCTCTTTTACCTTTGCAATGTCAAGGGTTTTCTATTCATTTAACCTCAACCATACACAAACATAAGGTGATTAGTCCTATGCCTCTTGGTATATCTTTTGTCTGTAGAAGCGTTGAGTTCTCAAGGCCAGTTTGCCTGCTTGCAGGATGAAAAATCTCAGATAAACTGGGGAGAAAAAACCTGCAGTCCATGCCCAAGACCAGCTAACTTGGCTATGTCTGAGAATCTGTGCTCTGTGTTAGTCTCCTCACGTCAGTGACAGGAATTGAACTCAGGACACTTCGCAACCATATGGTTGCGAAGCGCATAGCCACTCAGCTAACCATGTAGACTCACTCCATGTTCACTCATTTATAATATTGCCTAGTTTTAGGAGGAGACTGATATTCTACCATCTTGCTGCAGAAAGAGTTTGAGGTATCGATTTGACTCTGCATTGTTTAAGTGGAATGCTAAAGAAAGTTTTTGTTGGATTTGGCTTTAGGTACCACTGCTTGAAGTACTGTTTCAAGATGTTTAGGTCTGTGTTCTAGGTTGTTTCCAGGATGGCACAGGAGGTAGACTGGTGTAAGATTGCTAGGTCATCAGCATACATGTATTTGCTTCAGATGGTTTGTGATATGTCAGACATGTAGATGTTGAAGAGTAAAGGAGACTAACACAGAGCCCTGTGGCAACCTACATCCAGCCCAGACTCAAGGACCATCATAGAGGAATCTGGGCGTGCTCCTTTTTCCACCAATATAGACTCGGATCTTTCTGTTAGAGAGAATGGATTTGAAGAGCTGGAAAGTTTTTGAACCTTATAATATTGCCTAGTTTAGGTACCTAGTTCTGGATGAAAGAGGAGGCCCTTCATCCAGACTGTCATAAATTGATGTTAGGTCAGTGAAAGTGACTCCAGATTTAAGTTTCTTCTGGAAGCTTGTTTCAATCTGTGTTGTCAGGCCAAGGACCTGGTCACAGCAACTTCTTCCCAACCTGAAGCCTGTTTGTTCAATCAGGAGTGCTCTTTCATTGAGTGGTGAAATTCTTTTAAGGAGATATGTCATAGATGCATGACATTATTTGGATCTTTTGCTGTGCCCAAACCATGGTGAGCGTTATTTTGTCTTCGTGACATAGTTTTAGTAGTTCTCCAGTTGTTATAATTTTTGAGAACAGGATAGCCAGCCATGTTTGACCTTGTTGGCTGAGATGTTTGAGAAACTCAAGGAGAAGACCATCCACTTCTGCAGCTTTGCCATTCTTGGTGAGTTTATGTGGTACATGTTCAAATTTTCGAATTGCATGTAAAGGGGGTCACATGGTAGCACTCAACAGGATAAACTGTTGGCCGTTGGCAATAGGCTGTACTAAGTAAGTAAATTGTTTGAAGGAAGCTCTTTTTGTGAAGGAATAAATTTGCAAACCTGGATGTCTTGTAATGTCTCGAAGACATCATTTAGATCAGTGTTTCTCAACCTGCGGTCTGCAGGCAGACTTAAATTAATTAAATAAATATATATTTTTTAATTATCCAAACAAATTAAAATTTAATAAGTGAAAATTATTGAAATGAAATGGAGACTTTAAAAAAAAACAACAAATAGCATCAGAATGTTCAAAGGCGGAAGCAATAAAACTATGTTGTTGTTCACCTCACCCCTCTTTTATTATTCTTCATTCTTCCACTAAATTTTTAGCTGCAGAATGGTGAATAATAAGAGAGGGGTGAGGTGAGCAGCAATATAGTTTCATTGCTTCCACCTTCCCTATCTGTTTTGTCAGATTTGAAGTGAACATGTGTTATCCACATTTCAATCAACTGCTTGTTGTTTATTGATTTTTATTACTGAAGGTTTTCCTCCTAAATGATACGTGGACAAATCGTGTTGTGAGTTAACCCCAGTATTTATATATTTTTCGGAAACGTTTTTTAATAATGGAAAAGTGGCTTAGAACTAGGACTTTGAAAAGAAGAGAAATGAAACAGGTGATGCTAACCCTAATTGTGATACATGTGTTGTAACGGCGAGTAAATCTGATACTATTAAAAGGAAACAAGCAGTTCAAAGAAAAAATACAGTAGAAAATATAATGGTTCATATTCAAAAATTAAGTGTATATTGAATACCACATTATTTCTTAGCCGAATAAGAAACTCAAAGATAGGAAATCTAATCTAAGAGTTTCATGCCAAATACAGAAAACTATAAAGTTTGGCGAGTCCAAGCATAAGCCAACACCTGGTAGTACAATGCCAGGGCAACTCAATGTAAAGGTGGAGCAAGCTTTGATCACTGTCCTTAGTATTTACCCATAATGTAAAACAACAGCTCCTAGGAGATGTATTACTGTTCTACATTATGAGAGAAGGTCACTACCCAGACCGGTTTTGACCTTTTTTGAGGTCTCATCAGTGAGTAGGAGGTAAGATCGCTGATGAGACCTCAAAAAAGGTCGAAACTGGACTGGTTAGTGATCTTCTCTCATAATGTACAACAGTAATACATCTCCTAGGAGCTGTTGTTTAACATTATGGGTAAATACTAAGGACAGCGATCAAAGCTTGCTCCACCTTTACATTGAGTTGCCTTGGCATTGTACTACCAGGTGTTGGTTTATGCTTGGATTCGCCGAACTTTATAGTTTTCTGTATTCGGCATGAAACTCTTAGGTTAGATTTCCTATCTTTGAGTTCTTATTCGGCTAAGAAATAATGTGGCATTCAATATCCACTTAATTTTGAATATTTTACTTTGCCGAAGTGAAGCCTGTTGGCTCTATTTTCAGTAATAACAGTTCATATTTGGAATTTTGGTATGGAGATGAAAGTGAACAGAAACCTCAATGTGTTTTAAACGTGTGGACAGACTTATGTGTTCGTCGAACATGTTGTTTATTATTTTAACGGTATAATAGAACACAGAAACTAAGTAAATAATTAATTTATTAACTTGATGCTGATATTTCGCTGGTGTTATAACCAGCGTCTTCAGAGCACAAAAACACTGTTTGTCACAATACGTGGGACTAAAACAACATGGTGTACTTAAACAAAATTGTAGCAGCAACACAAAGACTAGAGTCCTGATTTTGGCACCCTCTATCTGGAAAGAAAAAAAAAAAAAAAAAAAAGCTATCATATATTACTAGAGTCCTAGAAAAGTGCTAGTTTTTTCTTAATATGACTGTCTCCCAGATCTTCGGCAAGTTAATACAGCCATATTTGTTGAGATTTGGAGTGTGTTTTAGGGCTTCTGTCGCCTCTAAGAACAATCTCTCTGATTTATATGGGTTTCTGTGTAGTACTTTTGTGTTTTTCCAGTTGATCCTGTGTGCAGGGGTATCCAGAGCATGGTCTGCTAGGCCCGACTTCCCATAATGATAATTCCGGACGTATCTTTTATGTTCGCTGATGCGGATGTTCACAGTTCTTCCTGTTTGACCGTAGTAGGCTGGATTGCATGAGCAGGGTACTTGGTAGACTCCTGGATGTGATAAAGCAGGAATGCTGTCCTTGGGTGAGCGGATGAGGCTAATTTGCTACATGGTCTGAATGTAGTGCGTAGTTTATGTTTATTGAGAATTCTTGCGATCTTTTCGGCACTCACCTTAAGCAAAGAAGCCACGACTGCTTTAAGTCGAGGGCACAACTTTGCCATAACTCCCAAGCAAGTTCCAAAAGCCAAAATAATGGCGTCCATCGAACGAGGAATATACAACCTGCCTCCAACAATAGCTAACAACATACGTTTAGATGTGGCCAACATCCTAATCAAGTCCAAGCCTCCCAAAAATAATATCCCACATAAGGAATTCATTGCTATAAAAGAGCTACACAACAACAGCCAGATTACCATAACAAAAGCAGACAAAGGAAATGCAACCGTGGTGATGGACACAACTGAATATGAAAACAAAATGCACATACTATTACAAGATCAGTCAACATACAAAATTATAGATCGCAATCCCACCAACACACAAAAGAATAAGGCACGAAAATTATTGAAAAAAGTCACTTCCTGACCCAAAGACACAGTTAACAAACTCAAACCCTTCCATGTTAAAACACCGAGGTTCTATGGAGCACTAAAAATTCACAAACAAGGCACACCCCTACGCCCAATTCTGGACAGTATAAATAGTCCCACATACAAACTGGCTAGACATTTAGCGAAGCTACTAGCCACTCTCACAAACAATTCTCCCTCCTTTGTCAAAAATTCAACACACCTAAAAAGCATCTTACAACACCTTACCCTAAAAAGCTCAGACTTAATAGTAAGCTTTGACATCACTTCACTATTCACAAATGTACCACTAATAGAAACCCTCAATCTACTGAAGTCACACTTCCCCCCCTGATATATTTGAACTATTCAAATTCACAATACATGCAGGATATTTCACATGGAAAGGGAAAATATACAAACAAATTGATGGGACAGCCATGGGCTCCCCCCTTCCCCCTCCCCTTAGCCAACTTTTACATAGAACACCTGGAAAAACAAGCAATCAATACAGCCACTCTCAAACCAACACTTTGGCTACGCTATGTTGATGATGTGCTTGCTATTTGGCCACCTGGCCCTGAGACATTGAAAACATTCTTAGCACATTTAAATAGCCAACATCCAAAAATCCACTTTACTATGGAACTGGAAGCCAACAACTGTCTGCCCTTCCTGGATACACTCATCACACGTCTCCCAGATGGTTCCTTATCATTTTCAATTTTTAGAAAACCCACACATACAGGCAGATACTTACACAAACAATCACACCATCATCCTTCTCAACAATATGGCATATTAAAAACGCTAACCCATAGAGCGAGAGCAATCTGTTCAAATGACAAGGCTCTGACTGCTGAACTGACTCACTTACGCCACACCTTCTTGGCCAACGGCTACAATCCACAAAAAATAAACAAAATACTGAACACTCCCAAGAAACCCCTCCCACCATCCACCACAGAGAACTACAACAAAACAGTCACCATCCCTTACATCAAAGGCACATCCGAAAAGATCGCAAGAATTCTCAATAAACATAAACTACGCACTACATTCAGACCATGTAGCAAATTAGCCACCCACATCCGCTCACCCAAGGACAGCATTCCTCCTTTATCACATCCAGGAGTCTATCAAGTACCCTGCTCATGCAATCAAGCCTACTACGGTCAAACAGGAAGCACTGTGAACATCCGCATCAGCGAACATAAAAGATACGTCCGGAATTATCATTATGGGAAGTCGGGCCTAGCAGACCATGCTCTGGATACCCCCTGCACACAGGATCGACTGGAAAAACACAAAAGTACTACACAAAAACCCGTATAAATCAAAGAGATTGTTCTTAGAGGCGACAGAAGCTCTAAAACACACTCCAAATCTCAACAAATATGGCTGTATTAACTTGCCGAAGATCTGGGAGACAGTCATATTAAGAAAAAACTAGCACTTTTCTAGGACTCTAGTAATATATGATAGCTGCTTTTTTTTTTTTCAGATAGATGGCGCCAAAATCAGGACTCTAGTCTTTGTGTTGCTGCTACAATTTTGTTTAAGTACACCATGTTGTTTTAGTTCCGCGTATTGTGACAAACAGTGTTTTTGTGCTTTGAGGATGCTGGTTATAACACCAGCGAAATATCAGCATCAAGCTAATAAATTAATTATTTACTTACTTTCTGTGTTCTATTATACCGTTAAAATAATAAACAACTCAATGTGTTTTGTGTTATAAAGTGTTGTCGAACGAGTGCATGAAACCTGTGAAACTCCGACATTTAGAATCTAAACATTGTGATGTGAAAAATAAACAAATTGAAAAAAAAAAAAGCAATTTCATCGACGCTTAACGACATTAAATCATGGGAAAGATGTAGTTTCGGCCATGGGTTCGATTAATAGCAAGGCACTGGAAGCATCTATCTCTTAAGTTTGCGCATAACGAAAACAAGGAAACCTCATTCTATCGGTGAAAAATTACTACTTCCAGCTATAAAAGATGTGTGAAACTATGTTTGACAACAAGTTACTACTAAAAGATGTTGATTTGACTCCTCTTTCAGTGACACTGTAGGTCACAGAATTAATGATAGGGCAGGTGACATAGAATATCAGTTAATCGAAAGAGTTAAGAAGAGCCTTTATAATGCGTTACAAATAGACGAGACTCCTATTGTTGCAGATGATGTGCAGTTAATATGCTACATAAGATATGCACATGATAACAACATTCAATATTCTGTCAATATTTTTTTTTTTTTTTTGGGGTGCTTAAGGGTCAAAGCTGTATAACTGAGAGGAGACCTCCACATAGCCTTTAAAGGAATGCGGAGAACCGACCAGGGCTTCTGACCTAATGTCCAATCCTCACCTTCTCGTGGTGCACCCTGTTGGGTATCTACTTTGATACTGAACGAACGAGGATGGGCTGGCAATTTGGGATTTAGCCGACCAAATTGTATTCTTATTGGTTAAACCAAAATAAAAAATGATGGTACAACATGACAAAATTTCATGCCGGCTGGGGCGTCGCCCGGTTAAACAAGGCCCCCGTTGTTTTCGCCAGGGAACCAGGGCGAACAGCGAAAAGTCAGCTACTGGATCAAATCTGAAAACAAACCCCAACTCAACATCACCAGAGTTAAAGATCGGTACTATCAACGTAAGAAGCCTGAATGGCAAAGAAATGGAGCTAGCTGAGGAATTAGATAAGTACCAGATCGACATAATAGGGGTGACTGAAACAAAAAAGACCAAAACTGGTGAGATCTTTCTGAGCAATAAATACAAAATGTTATATTCAGGCAATAACAATCAAGGAAAAGAAGGAGTAGCCATAGTATTCAACACAAAATACGAGGCTAATCTTCTTGAATGGCAGTCAGTCTCAAGTAGAGTAATGTGGGCAAATATGAGAATGGGGAACTGGACAATGAGACTTATTTGTGCCTATGGTCCCACAGAAGGTTCTACTAAGGTAGAAGTGGAGGAATTTTTTGAGGCTTTAGAAAAAGCAACTGACACAATGAAAAAGGAAAAGTTGGTCCTTGTTGGGGATCTAAATAGTAGAGTAGGAAATGATTGTGAGACATACAAAAATATTTTGGGAAAATTTGGAGAAAAGAGCAAAGCTAATAATAATGGCAAATATCTGTTGGATTTCTGCTCAGGACATGGACTGGTTATTACTAACACCATGTTCCAACATAAAAATGTGCACAAATTCACATGGAGAGAAGAGGCTAGGAATAAGAAAAGTCTCATTGACTATGTTATTGTTGATAGTGATGTTTTCTCCCTGGTGCAGGACACCAGAGTGTACAGAGGATTTGAAATTGGAAGTGATCACTATTTAGTCTTGAGCAGGATAAAATTGAATTTCATATTGAAAAGAATAACATGTAAGAAAGTTTTAAAGCGAATAAAAGTTGAGCAGCTCTCAGATGTAAACTGTAGACTAAAATACAGAAATATTATTGAAAAGAAAATGAAAGAGTTTGAGAACAGGAATCAAACCTTGGAGATTCAGTGGCAAACTCTGAAGGAAACATTGATTGATTCTGCCAGAGAGGCATGTGGTGAGGTTGTGTGCAAAGATAAAAAAAATCAGAACTCCCTGGTGGACACAGGAAGTTAAAGAGGCAGTGAAGGAAAAGAAGAAAGCATATCAAACGTTCCTGGCAAATAAGTCAGCTTTTACTCTTACAGAATACAGAGACAAATGTAAGAAAGCTAAACAGTGTGTAAAACTAGCTAAACAAAAGTCATGGGAGGACTTTGGCAAGAATATAGAAAATAAATATCAAGAAGGTGGCAAAATATTCTGGAGGTTGTTGAAGAAGCTTAGGAATGGAGGAAAGAGTGCTGTAAAAGGAATTAGAGATGATAAAGGTGAAATGAAAACAGGAGAAAAAGATATCCTTGAAGTATGGAGTAATTACTTTGAAAAACTGCTAAATGAAACAAGCAGTGATGACAGCACAGTGATAAAAAACACTGACCAGGCATGCAGTCAGGAATACATATCCATACTTGAAGTAGAAAAAGCCATCAGAGGCTTGAAATGTGGAAAGGCAGCAGGAGTAGATGATATTCGACCAGAAATGCTGAAGTATGGTGGTATAAGAGTCTTACAGTGGCTGCACTGCATAGTTCAGAAAGCCTGGACAGAGGGACGAATTCCCAATGATTGGAGTAGAGCTCTCATAGTACCCATATATAAAAAGGGAAATAAAACTGAATGTGAGAATTACAGAGGTATTTCCCTACTGAGTGTTCCTGGCAAGATCTATGCAAGTATACTTGAGAAACGGTTGAGAAGAATTGTGGAAGAAAAGCTTGGTGAAGAACAAGCTGGATTCAGGCCAAATAGAGGCTGTCAGGATCAGATCTTCACTTTACGACAAATAGTCGAGAAAGCATGGGAATATAACAAAGATCTGTATTTAAGTTTTGTCGATTTGGAAAAGGCATATGACAAGGTGCCAAGAGAGAAGCTATTCAATACCCTGCAGTTATATGGTGTCAATGGGGCATTATATCAAGCAATACTTAGTCTTTATTTGAGTTGTGATTCAGCAGTTAGAATTGAAGGAAGTACAGGAAGATGGTTTAATGTTAAATCTGGTGTGAGACAAGGATGTACATTATCCCCTCTGTTATTCATTATCTATATGGATCACATTATGAAGGAATGTGGTATTAAACCTGATATCAAAATTGGAGATGTTAATGTCAGCTCTTTGCTTTATGCGGATGATGTTATACTTCTAAATAAATGCGCTTCAAGTCTGCAAGATTCTCTGACTAAATTGAATAGCTGTTGTAATAGATATGGTATGAAGGTCAGCAATAAAAAGACAAAGACAATGAAAATAGGCAGAATCATTGAAAATGTCAACTGTGTTGTGAATGGAGAACCTGTGGAACAAGTAAAACATTTCAGCTACTTAGGCACAATTTTTACTGAAGATGGTAAACTAAATATAGAAATAGACAACAGAATCAGCAAAGCTGGTATGGTGGGAAGTCAATTGAATAAATTCATATGGAATAAGAAAGAAATTAGTCGGAACACTAAATTAGCTGTATACAAGACTGTGTTCAAACCAATTTTAACTTATGGATCTGAGAGCTGGGTCAGAAGTAAAACACTTGACCAAAGACTAGAGACCGCAGATATGAGAGTCCTGAGAAAGATTAGAGGCGTGAACAGATGGCATCAATGGCAATATCATATTAAAAATGAGGATATTAGGAAAGAACTTGACATTGTCAGCATCGAGGAATGCGTTAGCAGAGCTAATCTCAGATGGTATGGTCACTTAAATAGAATGGGAGAGGAAAGATTAGCAAAACAAGTGTTCTCTGCCAGGTTGGCAGGAAAACGACCCAGAGGAAGACCAAGATATAGGTGGATTGATACGGTACAAAGTGCCTTAGACGATAGAAATATAAGATCTGATAATGTTGGAGTCTTGACAAGTAACAGACTGATTTGGAGGAAAATTGTAGATAGGAAGTTAGTAATGATGTAATTTTTTCATGTAGTACTGTCATATCCTGTACACCCCTTGAGGGTACATGGCAGGAATTTGATGATGATGATGATGATATTCTGTTTTGTAGAACTTTGTCATCTCGAACAACTGGAGAAAAAATATTTCACACTCTCAATAATTGCATAATACACAAAGGGATCCATTGCGAAAAATGCATGGGCTTCTGTTTGGACGGAGCTCGCACCCTTACAGGCAGACATAGTGGGGTTGTTTCTATGTTCGAGAAAGTGGCTCCGGATATGAATCAGGTATATTGTTTCATACATAGGGAAAGGCTGGCCTCCAAAGGAATGCCACAAGAATTTAAACCTGTGCTATACAACTCTGTAAAGCTAGTTAATTTTATTAAGGCTCAACTGCTAAATAACAGGTTATTTTCAGTATTCTGCAATGAAATGGACAGTGAATATATACAACTATTGCTTCATCTGAAATTCGCTGGATTTCCAGGGGCAAAGTACTAACAAGCTTATTTCAATTAAGGCACAAAGTTTTTTTGTTTGTAAATTAACATAATTCTAACTTTGCATCACTCCTTGTTGATGAAGCATGGTCATCAACACTATCCTATCTTTCAGACATTTTTTTCAAAATTAAATGGACTAAATCTCTCCCTTCAGGTGAAATTCTTTAACTGTTCTTGATGTCTACGACAAAATAAAGGCATTCAAGAATTAAAAATGGTGTTGTGCATTAGTTATGTAAAAGACAGATAATTTGCACCTTTTCCAACAATGGAATCCTTTTTAGTGGAAAATGATCTTTTTGTTGATTCTGAGTTTCTGGAAAAGCGGTGTGACCGTCTCAAAACTCTGAAACGGAATTTTGAAACATATTTTCCGAATGACTTTTATAAGAAATTTCTGGGTTTGAGATCTATTTCAGACTTGCAGTCATGAGAACAACCTTCCATTATCGAAAAAAGAACAGTTAATCGAACTTTCAAGTGACAGTGAGCTTAAAATGTAATTCCGTGATCTTGGTTTGGCTTGATTCTGAATCTTGCTTTCAGTGAGAAGTGAATTTCCCGAATTATCTGAAGAAGCATTGAAAATCGTCATGTAGTTTTCTACAACCTATCTTTGTGAGAAAGGATTTTCATCACTCCTTCAAATACAAACAAAATACAGAAATCCTCTTAGTGTGTGTGCCGATCTTCGACTGAAGTTGACCAATATTGAGCGAGATATCCAGCAACTCTGCAAATGCCGATAAGCTGAACCATTTCATTAAAAGAAAGTAGTAACATAATTATATCATATTTATTTTGACTACAGTTTCCGATTATTCTCGTTACTGGTTTTGGAATTAATCCAATTACAAAATCAGGGATGAAACGAAAGTTACACAAAAGTGACGTCACTAGTGAGGCTTAGCTCTGCTGGCGAGGAAGATAGCTGCCCGCATTCTGTTTAGCGAAGTTCCGTATTTCGTATGGTCGCTTGCAGGAATATGCAGCCAAGCACACCGAATCCCTCACATGCAGACAACAGCATCCGTACGGTCATGGATTGTACAGAAACACACATCGCAATTATACACGTGGATGGCACTTTGCGACTGACAACGTCTGTTGGACTGTTTATAGATATCGGGAATGACCTCACATAACAGGATGTCTTAAATTGTTTTGCTGGTCATGGAAAACTCTTCAGGGAAATAAAGCTATTCGCATCGGCCGAGTGTATGTGTGTGGATTGGGGGGGAGGGGGGCATTAAGGGCTTTGGGATGCTGTGAGTGAAATTTTTTGGGTATATGCATTCCCATGCATATACCCAGAAAATTTTGGGTATATGGTTTGGACAGGACAAGGGATGTCATCCATGATAGAATCCATGGATGTCAAGTTCATATTCAGTATTATGATGAATGGAGTAAGATAAGAACGTTTTTCCCTCGTTTCACAGCACACTTAGCAAATGGAACAGTTTACATGTCGCAAGTCAAATCAGAGAATATGTGAAGGTAAAAGTTGTTGTAAGCTAGCTTCATGATTATGGGCAGATAAATGGGGATAACATATAAAATATAAAAGTTGCTGTGGATAGATGAATGGGAATTAAAGATAAACGTCGTTGTGTGCAGATGAATGAAGGTATCAGCAGGACGGCGATGATATTCCCCATTCATTTGCCTATAGTACTAATGGTGGTAAAAATGTTGTTGTGGGAGCGAGCTTATGAGTGTGGGTAGATGGATGGGAATAACATAAAATATAAGACATGCTGTAGGCAGATGAATGGGGGTTTCAGGGGGGATGGCACTGATATACCCATTCATTTACCCACAGCAAATCGGAAACTGATACCTTTATTTATTTAATAAAAATTAAAACTTTGTTCAGTGATGATACACTTTTAATTGTTTACTTCCAACTTAAATTATGTTTCCATATGTATTTGTAAATGTTTATGTATATGTAAAATGTTGTATATGTAATATGTAATGTTGTATGTAAATATGCAAATGTTATATGTATATGTAAATGTTGGTAATTCCCACATACATTTTAAAAACAGTTACATAACTTAGTAGTCCGTAGAATTGTTTTGGGCATTTTACTGGTCTTGATTTTACATGATTAAGAATTATTTGAAAGCTTTTGTTTCAAACCAATGAAATGCATTCCAGACGCTTGATAAGAGGTTGTCCTCACTCTACCACACAGCATGAAGACATTGTTTGGTTATAAAAGCAAAACATAATTGGCACAGGTCAGCTTGCAAGTCGGCTCCATTCAAGCACAGGTACATGGATATCTTGACAAATTGTGGCAAAATGTCTGTGACAAGGTCTATACAACCGAAGGTCTGTAGTCTATATCCCTTTATCCACAGCTCATCATAAAGCACATTTTCAGTGGTGTTGTATCCATAACTGTTGAACAAGACACCAATGGACTAATGTACTCTTTGGAGATTAGAGTTGTTTTAGTCTTTCCTCTGATTCTAGATGATGATCTGGCATGAAAGTGGTACTGCTTACCATCGTGAGAATGTTCTTGAAAGGGATAGATAGATAGGGCAGTGCTGGGGGTCATGGTGTGAGGAGGCATTATGCTTAATGGGCACACTGAGCTACAAGTGCTGGATATAGGAACTATGACTTGTGATAATATTGCAACGAAGTTCTTCACCGTCATGTTTGATAGTTTTGTGGTGCTGTAGGCAACCAATTCATTTTTATGGATGAGTGCCACACCATATCGTATACAAGCAGTGAAGATACTTCTGGAGACTGAGGATATTAATCAAATTGAGTGGCCAGCACACTCCCCAGATCTCAACCCCATAGAACACATTTGGGATGCAGTAGGGAAACATGTTGCCTCTTGAAATTTCCTCCCAGAAAACAAACAAGGCCTTGTCCTTGCTCTGAAGGAGGAATGGACCAGTTTGCCTCGAGAACTCCTGAATCACTTCATCCTGAGCATGTTAGGACGTTGTGAGAGCTGCATTGCAGTTCAGGGGCAGACATATTCCATACTGATATCATTCTTCATAGTTTTCTGTAAGCAGTGTATATTAATTCTTTAACTACACTACATCCTTAAGAAAGTTGTAGCTTTTGCCAAAAACGTATTGTAATTTAATTTGTATGAAATTTGTAACACATTTTTGTGTAATATAATTTATTAGTTTTTGACAATAAATTTATGTACACAATTTGGCTGTAGTCATGCATTTTTTTTTTTTTTTTCATATGCATGTAAAAATATAGTTCATTCTTATCTTTTGGACACCAGTGTATGATAAATTGCAAGAACAAGGAACCTTGTAAACACCTGAAATAGAGAGGGGAGAAAGTGGATCATTTGGAGAAGGATAGCCAACTTTTGAAAGCAGTGCAGAGATTATATTTCTTTAAAGTTCTGGCTATTTTTTTTCTGAAATGCTCTGAATACAGGGAATAGTAATGTCTTTACTGTAGTCTTTATGTTGAGAGGAATATGAGGAGGTGGAACAAACGGATAATTTCTAGATTTGAAACCATTGGTCAGGAAGGTTTGACAAATCAAGGCAAGTTCCACTGTAAGGGAAGCTTGGGTAGAACAGAGGTTGGAGGCTCTGTTGACAAGGGTTTTGATAACACCATATTGTTGAGAAGTGGGAAAGTTTACGTGTCTCCCTTGTGTGTGGGGGGGGAGGGATGGGTTTCTGTAAACTGAGAGAAAGAAAGGGTGCCATTGGGCAGATGTGTGATTAGAATATTTAAAATTGCAAGCTGTTTTTATTTTCTTTTTCAATAGTGAACTGGATTCTAGGGTGCTGGCTGTTGAGGTGGAGAAGAAAAGAGTCTAATGTGTCTGAGCCATGTTGCTGTTGTGTCCCTACCTACGATTATTAAACTTTCCTTTATCCTTTCAAGTGAATCTCTACTTATCTTTATTCAAAACTTAACTATGTACGAGATAGTACAAAATTCAAATATTTAAGCTTTTTCTCCCCTTAGTGTCCTTAATATTTATATTATACTGCACCTTTCAGGACATTTAGTTTAAGATATATAATTCGAAAACAAGGAGCAATTACAAAAATTTGTCCGAGTGTGAAGCTATAATGTAGTCGTGACTCTTTATCTCATAACTTAACACGTTAATTTCCTGCGTGATTAGGTTCGTACGTTTTTTCAAGTGGTGCATTAGGCAGCAATTTCAGACAACTGTATTATCAGTGAACCAAAGTTTATTTAAAATCTTAAACATGGTACAATTCAATTTCTATTATATAAAACACAATTCAATACTAAGAATAAAATTACACAAGCAAAATACAAGTATTAGGGCAAAATCCTATATGGGAATTTGCAATCATGCCATCATAACAGATTTTTATGCCTATAAATATACACATATAATTCTGGAACAAATTAACACTTTACTTAACCTTATACTAGTCAGAATGCTCTATATTGCTATAATACCATGGACATTTATATTTATATTCAGTTTACCTTATCTAACTTACAAAACAATATAGGTTAAACTATCCTTTCGCTATGCCCATACATACATTTGACCTTTAAGACACTCTCGTATGAAATACCATGCGCATGCATAAATCTCTAGCACATGAATGCTTATCGAATAATACAAACTAGTTTACTTTCACTCTACTCTGACGTGTACTAAAGTCCTAGTTTATCTTCAACTGTCCAGTAATTAACAACGATTACAACTATATGCGATTTCAATTGATACAAGCTTTTACAGTACCTTTCTAGGGCGAACCCTGGTTTTCACGATCTATACCTTTTGCTTGAAACTAAGGACACACATAGAATCTTCTATTTTATCACTATGGAACTCATCACATGGGCACGGACTTCTGTATGGATTTTCTTTCCCTCGTTATGAGTACTGGATGATGAAATACATAGACAATTTCTTCCTTCTTGTAACTATATGGCATTCCTCGTCTCTTGCAATAGGAATATGGAATCGAATTCCTACACACTTTGTTTCCTTGTTGTATCGGACAGAGATAACTCCTACTCCGTCACTCAGGAAAACCACGTGTTACCTATACAAAAATTTCATGAAGAAACTCTGAGGAAAAACAACCTTGTGTGTGGGGGGGATTTTTCCTAACCCTTTTATCTCCATGGCCCCTATCGGCACCTTCTTCAATTTCTTTTCTTCTCCCCTACTGGAGTCTATCTCACTCACCAATTAAAGTGCCGTTTTTCTGGCCAAAACATACTATGGTTCGCTTGCACGCGATTCTCACGTGACGACGTCTCGCTTCGAGAATTGACCTTGAGCAATCGTCATTTGTTTTAAGCTAGCCTCTATACTAAATTAATCCCCTTTTTAGAATTTACTCGCATATTTTAATCTCCTTTTTTCATGTGTTAAACTAGCCTCTCATACAAATTCTCATCACTAATCTTCTTTGTCTTACTTAACCTATTTTTTTCATATCTTTTTTGTAATAAGATTCCCTTTTTTATTATTTAGTTAAACAATTTCTGCTATAATTATTTTACATGGATGCAAGCATATCTGTCTTTAAATATTTTGTATTAGCTACTTACATAGGGTTTTATATTTTTATTTTCATGTTACACCATGATAACTGAAATTTTTACATTCTTGGTTATCAGGGTGTAACATTGCCAAATAGAGAGCATTATCAGTATATCTCCAAATATCAGTATATCAATGAAATATCAGTATTGATATATTGATAAATATCAATATCAACATATCAAATATTTTTGCTATTTGGCCTAGACACATTGTTTTAATAAATTTAAATGACCATAATTCAAAAAAATACACCTAGAAAAATAAAGTCTTCCCATCCTAGATGCACTAGTGACATGACTACCAAACTTTGTTATCCTTCTATGTATGGCAATTTCAAAACACTCTATTTCAATTTCAAAACACAGAGCTATGACTGTTTGTTCGAATGTTATACCTCTCAAAACTGAAATTGGGAAACTTTGTAGTGCTTTTTTTTTTAATTTTTTTTTTATCAGATGCCTAAACCCTTTATAAAATAAACAAAATACTGCATCTTCCCCATGATTCTTCCTACAACCAACAGACAAGATCACAATAGACTATTCCCATCCTTTATGTTAAAGGTATATCCAAAAGAATGGAGAGATAAAGTTCTTCCTGTGCCTACAGTTTGGTCTATGTTGGATACACTGATAGATCTGATAACATCCACCTTTCAGAACACAAAAACCATATCTGCAATCAACTGAGTGGTAAGTCAGCACACTGGCAGACGATGTTTGGGATGTTCCTTTACACAGGATTAAATGGAAGAAGATAACTGTGTTACACTGAAGTCAATACATGTCTAACCCTTCCCTGTGAGGCACCTGTTCATGGTGGAGGGGACCTTTTGGTGATGGTACTAGGCCTTTTAATTCTTATTCTTTTTCTAGGCTTTTTCCTTTCTTCCCATATTCTTTGCTCTACTTCTCCAGAGTATATTTTTACTACGCTATATTCCAGACACATCCTCACTAGGATCCAGCACTTCGTTGCTGTGTGGGACACAGCAATGAAGCAGCCATTTCCTGAAACCATTGAAAAATCAACTGAAAACAAAATAAAGAAACAAAAAAAAAACATCAAAGGTAGCAATAAATGTAGATCTGTTAGCTGAAGAATATCCATTTGGGGAAATGTCACCCTTCTTCATCCAGAAGGGGTTGGAAGGGCTGGTAGGATATCCAAAATCAGTCCAGAATCTACATTCAGGGGAGATTCATATCGAAACAGTTGCGACACAATCTGAAAAACTATTTTATGCAACATCTATTAGCTGGATAGCAGTTACTGTCATGCCCCATAAAACTTAAAACTGTTCTAGATCCATAATGTCACAGTGGGATCTCCTCTACCTTCATGACAAAGAGATCTGCTCTGAAATAAAAGACCCAAGGAGTGAGAGCATTGAAGAGAATACTCATTACTTGGTTCCCACCAGCAGCATCTTTCTTACTTATAACACACCTAAACCCACCAATATCTGTGAAAGCAAGATATCTAAACTGGCCATTTAGTCCTGAACCCTTTATAGTGTTTAAATGTCAGAAGTATGGCCATTTCAAACAGCCTGTCATGACTTTCGTGACATCTGTGTCCAGTTCTTACAGTAAAGATGGTAAGAACAAAGACGATGTGAGCAAATCACATAAAATGCTCTAATTGTGAAGGAGACCACCCAGCATATACTCCTGAGCATGGAAAGGGTGGAAAGAGACCTAAGGAAGCAAGGAAGTAGCAACATCTGGTGGTGAGTCTTTCTACGCTGAGGTGGTTGTAAAGAAAGTGTCAATAAGGACCTTAATGCATGTGTCAGCCTACTTGTAGTTACATCTCTGAATACTATGATTTGCTTGCTGTCTCTCTGTAGAGTGCATAAAAGAAAAAATCAATATGGGGACATGCTAGAAATAGTATCAGTGTATGAGAATCCACTACTTAAAAATAATGGATAAATAAATAGCATAGATACTCTTGTTCTCTCAATAAAACAATCAACATACCCAATGCACTTGAAGGAATTAAATTTGGTGACATCTTGGATATTTTTCCTGATGAAGAAGAAATTATGGACATTGGCTGTCCATAGCTCTCTAAAAAAGAAAAATCGAAGGCTAATGAAAACAAAATCTCTCAACAGGAAGCCAGATGAATCGCCAAAAAGAAATAACGAAAACATTTCTGTCACACAATGGAATTCTCAGGATTCCGTCAAAATATCAAGGCTCTTGCAAATGTATAAATATAAATGAATCTGCTTTTGGCTGCAGTAAGCATACTTAATACATCAGTGATAATCTGGCATTAAGGTAACCAACAATGTGCCCTCTAATTTTTGCCAGCTCATGTGTGCCTAAAAAACATCTTGTGCACAAGTTTCTAGTCTCAGACTCAACATGTGCAGCATTTTGCTACTGTGCTCACAGTAGCAAAAGTAACAAACCACAGACTCTTAATTTGATATGGCTAAAATTGGTGACATCTTTGGTAAAAAGATCTTTTGTAAATAGTTGCATGTTTAATATTTTTATAAGAGCAACCTAAATTGATTTAAAAAAACAAAAGCAGTGACAGAAAGATACTAGAAAATTTTCAAGAGGAATAAATATCCATACTTGAGGTAGAAAAAGCCATCAAAAACTTGAAATGAAGAAAGCAGTTGGAGTAGATGTTATTTAACCAGAAATGTTAAGTATGCAAGTATAAAAGTTTTGCAGTGGCTACACTGCATAATTCAGAGGGCCTGGTCAGAAGGTCTAATTCCTGATGATTGGAGTACAGCTTGATAAGTAGCCATCTATGCAAAAAAAAAAAAAAAAAAGGGAATAAAACTGAATGTGAAAATTACAGAGCAATTTCTCTACTAAGTGTTCCAGGTAAGATTTTTGCAAGCTTACTTGAAAAGAGGTTGAGAAAATTGTGGAAGAGAAACTTGGAGAAGAACAAGCTGGGTTCAGGCAAAATAGAGGTTGTCAAGATCAGATTTTCACTTTACAACAAATAGTTGAGAAATCATGGGAATGTGACAAAGATATGTACTTAAGTTTTGTAGATCTGGAAAAGACATATGGCAATGTCCCCAGAGAAAAGATTTTCAAAACACTCCAATTAAATGTGGTAATTGCAACATTATAAAGAGCAATATGTAGTTTATATTTACACAGTTTATAGTTTTATACAGAGTAATATGTAGTCTATATTTAAGTTGTAATCAACAGTTAGAATTGAAGGGAATACAGAAAGATGGTTTGTAAAATCAGAGATAAGACAGGGATGCATGTGTTCTCCTCTCTTATTCATCATGTATGTGAAAATATGCAAGAAAGTGGCATCAGGCCTGATATTAGAATTGGAGATGTCAAACTTAGCTCTTGCTTATGCAGATGTTGTATTTGCCACAGTGGCATAGCTAGAGGGGGTCGGAGGGGGCGGTCTGCCATGGGCGGCACTTTGAACCTTTTTGAACTTTTACAGTTAATTCTAAAATACAATCTTGAGACCTCAGTTCCAAATATTGTAATACTATTGCGAATTTTCCTCATAATTGCTGTAAGTGTTGCTAGTTGTGAGAGGAGTTTTTCTGAATAAAATTGATTAAGAATTACCTACATTACTATGAAATAGACTTCGCCAATGTCATCGATGATTTCGCTAACAGAAAAGCAAGAAATATAACATTTTAGAATGTTGAAATTAAAGTTTTACTTCAAAAATAAATATAGACTTTCCCTATATGTCGTTTTGACATTTTGTAGTATTTTTGGTGTGTATTGAGAGGGGCGGCAAACCCAGGGACTGCCCCGAGTGGGAAAAGCTCTAGCTACACCACTGATTTGCCATTAAATCAGCAATAAAAAGACCAAACCTATGAAAATAGGCAAGAGTATTGAACACATTAACTGCATTCTGAATGGAGAGCCTAAAAGAAAAGAAGTAAAATATTTCAGCTCTTTAGGCACAGTGAAGATGGCGAGTTAAATCTGGAAATAGGCAACAAAACAAGCAAAGCCGATATGGTGGGTAGCCAGCTGAATAAATTTATATGGAATAAGAGAGAAATTAGCCAAAACATCAAACTAGCAATGTACAAGACAGTATTCAAGCAATGGATAAGTTATGTATCTGAGAATTGGGTTACGAATAAAGCACTTAATCAAAGACTAGAGACCACAGATATGTGGGTTCCAAGAAAAATTAAGGGAGCGAACTGATGCCATGAGTGGCAGAATTATATTACAAATGAAGAAATTAGACAGAAACTGACATTGTTAACATTCGAGTATGTGTCAGCAGAGCTAATCTAAGGTGGTATGGCCACTTAAATAGAATGGGTGAGGAAAGGTTAACAAATACAGGTGTTTGATGCCAAGATATCAGGAAAGAAACCCAGAAGAGGGCCAAGGTCTAGGTGGATTGATTCCAATCAGATGTGCCTTAGAAGCACGAAATGCGAAATATGATAATGTTATAGTGCTCACAAGTAATCAACTAATTTGGAGGAAAATTGTTGATAGGAGATTAATAATAAAGTAAACTTAATCATGTAGTGCTGTCATAGTAAACTGAACATCCCTTGAGGGTACATATCAGGAAATTGATGATGATTCAACCTAAATACTTATTTCTTGAGCTAATACTGCATATACATGCAGTATTAGCTGAAGATTATAAAAAATTATGTCATCACATTTGTCCATCTTCTCAAATTTAAATGAATTTACAGTTCTTTTCTGTTTTAATTTTGACACTGACATTTTGACGGTTTAATACATTAAACCTGCTAATGTAATATTTTTCATATTAATGTTGCTCTTTTTTCATCTAGCTACAACCTGTAAAATTGCAAACACTAAATTTATTCACTTAAATCCACACAGCTACAAAATTACATACAAGTTGATTGTATGTAATTTTGGTAATTGTTGATTGTAGGTAACCAATATGTACTGCTTACACAGTACCTATTGGTTACCTCTTTTAGCAGGCATTATTCCTACAGAACTACGTAGATTGAATTCTTTAGTCCGTGAATTCCAAAAAATTGCTGGTAATCCGAACCTGCCTATTCATTAGGATCTCCCAACTCTTAACGTCAATAGATTGAAATCTTGCCATCCATCACTACGAGCAGCAGAAGAACTAGTGCTAAATAATTTTAATCCTTTATCAAAGTGGGAAGAAGCATGGAAAGAAAATACGAAAGAACATTTGCATAACATCTTTAAAGGTGATCAAATCATCACAGGATCAGATCTACCTCGCAAAACATGGACGGTACTATATAGAATTCGGACAAATCATGGCCTATGTGGAGATACTCTCTATAAATGGAACAGACAGACATCTCCAGAATGTGACTGTGGTGCTCCATGACAGACTATGCAACATATTGTAACAGAATGCATCTTCTGTGCTTATCAGAATGACTGGAATGACTTTTTACAAGTGGCTCCTGAAGCTGTGACCTGGATTACGAACTTAGATCTGATTTTATAATGATATATGTTTCTTTTCCTTATTATAACATATTAAGACTTTTAATTCTTATTTTAATTTTCCAACTTCTTGGATTAGATCTGTGTTTTCCTTCAAAGTTTTAACTTAAAATATTTTAAATTCTTCAATTCTGTTAATATATAATGACATCATGATTCTCTTTTTTAACATCATGCTTTTGCCATGAGCTATGTATGTAGGTAGAGGTGTAGCTAGAGCTTTTGCTGCCCGGGATGGTCCCTGAGTTTGCTGCCCCTCTCAATACACACCAGAAATACTACAAAAAGTCAAAACGACGTATAGGGAAATAAATTAAAACAGTATGTTTATTTTTGAAGTAAAACTTTAATTTCAATATTCTAAAATGTTATTTTTCTTGCTTTTCTGTTAGCAAAATCGTCAATGACATTGGCAAAGTCTATTTCATAGTAATGTAGGTAATTCTTAATCAATTTTATTTAGAAAAACTCCTCTGACAACTAGCAACACTTACAGCAATTGCGAGGAAAATCTGCAGTAGTATTATAATGTTTGGAAATGAGTTCTCGAGACTGCATTTTAGAATTAACTACAAAAGTTCAAAAAGATTCAAAGTGCCATCTGGGGTGGACCCCCGAGCTACACCCCTGGCATCAAGAATTTTTAGATAAGTCATAGGTGCACCATCCAATACATGAGAGCAGGATTTGAATTTTATTAGATTTGACATTTACTTACTCTGCATAAATCTCAAATCTACCAAAATTCAAAAAAGAAGCACCACCTTGGCTGGAAAAGGTGATAAATTTTTGGAAGCTGATCATGCTATAGAAGTGATATCATTGTGCCAGGAAAGGTTTGGAGTAAGCGTAGGTTCAAGAAGAGAGATTTTTGGTCTTGACTGTTGAGCTGAGCATTATCAGAAGCAAGGGAAGAAAATTGGAGGTTCTTTTTTCATGAGAAAGAAGAGCAAAACTGTGCTTTGGAAGAATTGTAGTTGACTAGGTTGCTTTCACTCCAATCAAAGGTACTGTGAAGGTCAATGTCAATATTACAGATGATTTTGAAGCTTGAGATATTTGTATCATTAGCGAATGTATGAATAGGATTTGTTTAGAATTACAAAAGAACTAGCCAGCAAAGGTTGGTCAATTGGTAGATGTCACATAATAATAATTTGTCTAAGATTTGCAGTTAATGAGAACTGGTTGCTTATATAAATCATGAAGAGGATGGATGAAATGACAGAGCTCTTAGGGACACCAACATTGACAGGAAAGTCTGAGGAGAGAGAACACCATCCACCATTACACATACGGATTGATCTGAGAAAAAACTGGCTTTTTTTTTTTTTCCAGGCGACAATCTGACTTATTTAAATGTCATTCAACAAACGATCATCTAGTCTCACTAGAAATCCTTTCGAGGTGCCTTCCTTAAATACAAGCAGTTAGTATACATTTTCTTTGACATGGAAAAAGCATGTGACACTGCTTGGAGATTCAGAATATTCAAAGACCTATACAACTTTGATGTGAGGAAATTTCTCCCCCCCCCCCCTTCATCAAGAACTTTTGATCCAACTGAATCTTTTAAGTCCAAGTGGGAACTGCTCTCTCCCAACCTTATACCCAAAGGATAGAGTCCCACAAGATTCAGTTTTAAATGTCATACTTCTTGCAATCAAAGTTAACTTGATAACAACTTCCTCCAGCTCTGAGTAAGGCTTTATGTGTAGATGTCTGTCTTTCATGTAATATGAGGATCATAGAAAGACAGCTGCTGTAAGCCATGACTATCCTTCAAAATGGCTGCTTCCAAATGGTTTCAGATATTCCCACCAGAAGGACAGCTTATTGCATTTTTGCAGCAAATGTGGTCATCATTTCACCTCAGACTAGGACAAACTTTAATCCCATTTGCACCAGAAGCCAAGTTCTTGGAACTCATATTTGCCAAGAAACTCGTTTTCTTCTCTCTCTCTCATATGCCAGTCATGAGATAACTGTACATTAGTCTGTACATTGAAGGAACTGAACCACCTTTGTGACTTCATCATTAATGGCTATCTCTATTATATGGTACAAAAAAAAAATCCCTGCCAGACTATCTCTGTGGTTAACTATTTTTTGTACATGGTGGGAGAAACTTACAACCCTTTGATTTGCAAAGTGTTGTGAGTCAGTATCATCAAAAGTTGACCATGAAGATTGTATCCTAAATAAATGTGTGCTTCATGTCTTCAAGTCCTCAGCCAAAGTAAATAGCTTGTTTACATACATTAGTGTGAAATACAGATGGATACATTAATGTAATATCTGTTAAGTATAAACATGCTTTCCAATTCAGTGGAAAAACTTACTACAATTAAACTACTTTTGTTGTGGTGTAATGCATGTATATGCAGCACCCACCAGTGAAGGTTAGTTAGCAGGTCTCATATAAAGGTGTGTGTTCAGAAGAACACACATACAATTAACAGACATAATACACTGGTTCCATAGCTTTAGTTACTTTTGCCATAACTCTAAGTAATGCTGGTGAATGTGATCACTGGAACACACAAGTAAATTTTATGGTATTGAAACCAGATGATAAGATTTCCTAACTTAACGCTTGTTTAAGAAGACATCAGCACACAAGCATCATGCCAGTAAATGGTTTTACTGACATGTCAGTTTTAAATTCACTTTGAGCTAGTTGTTAACTGGTCATATCTTCACTATATTTATTTGAATTAACATAATTTGCCTAGTGTGATCATCGTACGATACAACTATGATTCACTGTTCTACTGAAAAGCAATATTAAACTAGATATCTCATAGCAGATATTGATTTCAGTTCTTTCCTTTATGGTGATGTTATCCTTCTAAATGAATATGTGTGGCTTGAGCATTAAAAATTCTTAATAGATTTATGCTCTTTTCATTGGTTGTAGACACAAATGAAGTGCATAATTGGTAACACACTTTAATGGAATAAGAGTTGTATGGCTGGAACTCATTTGAATTCATTTATATGAAATAAGAGAAATTAGAAAAAATGCACAGTTAACAATTGTGGTATAGTGTTCAAATTGCTTTTAACTTGTGAATCTGATAGTTTGTATTAGAAATAAAACAGTTAATTAAATGTTGAAGACCACAGATATTAGAGTTCTTAATAAAATTAAGGCAATTAGCATATGACATTCATATACTACGTATTTTAGCCATTCTTGTTCATGGGCTTCCTCTCATTTTGTACACCCATTCAGTATTGAAAAAATATATACTGTGTGCTTTCATATTCAGTCTCTAGCATTTTAACTGCTGCTGAGACAAAGTTGATAATTGTTAATTTAGAAAACATTAATTAGTTTTTAATTATTATTTTATCATAATTAATTATAAAACAATTTGTAATGTATAATTATTAATTTATTCTTTAGTATTGTTAAAAGCTATAAAATCAGCAAAGGCCCAGATTTTCATACGTCATTGATGAAGCAAGAAACAGATCTAACTCCAGAAATGATCGCAAGGTAAAATAAAGTTTATAGGACTTGTTTCATTTTAATTATGAAACAAATCGTATGCTTTTAGTGATATAAAAATCACAAATTATTTGATGTTTTTGCATGCACAGTGATTATGTTAGGTTTGTTTGTAAGAACTTGCCTAGTTCTTAAATTTTTTGGTGACAAAAATATACAGGCATATCCTGGTCATATGACACATTAGGTTCAAGACCACCATTGTATAGCAAATCTCCACTTGTAGGTGCATGCAATGGTGTAATAACATATTTTGGGAATCTTATGCTAAATTTGAATTAAAATTAAAATTTAATAATTTTAATCCTAGCTGATAATGACTGAATTTTATCCATTTTAACAACAAAATAAAATATTAATTATAAACAATTTATAATTCACAGTGAAACACTGAAATACAGAGGGCAATGGTAGGGAGGAGATTGTAGCAAACAACAGTGTCCTAAACAGAGTAGATGAAACTGCACAATAGTTGATTGAGTAGCACTGTCTCACTAAAACCACCATATGAGTGAATATGGCAGTGTATAATAAATGGGCATTGGTCATAATTAAAAAGTGATCATAGTAAACCAAACTGTTGTAAGGTTGGGCTTTTATAATGTACACTAAATGACGGAACTTATGGGAGTGTGTGTGTGGAGGGTAATGCAGTCATTCTTTTTAGCTCATTGAAGAACGTTTGATATTTTCTCTTTTATGGCAAATCATTTAGGATTAGTGGGGGGGGGGGGGGCTTGTTGTTTCGAAAGCTCAATACTTTAAAACTACAAAAACACTACAGTGGATTCCATTTAATTGGTCACATTGGAAATAGCATAATTTGGCCCAATTAAGCAGCTGCCTCAGTTACACGAAGTCACACATAAAGAGCTTAAAAAGTGTATGTATAAAATATGAGTGTAGACAAGTTTTTCATTTATTGAAAAACTTGTCTACATAAATTACTGACTTATATAGCAACAATTAGCTTTAATTAAAGTAAAATGTTTGCCATAAAAATAATTTTGTGTATAGGTTGGGGGGGTGGTCTTAAAGTTCTGATAAACACCTAGACAAAAATTATATTAAAGCAACTGATATAACCACAAGAAAGAACATACTATTAGCAGAGTTATGAAGGTAACTTATCTTCTTATATCCTTGTATGTTCTTTCTTGTGGTTATATCAGTTGCTTTAATATCATTTTTGTTCTAGGTGTTTATCAGAACTTTCCAGACCTTCCCCATCATATATGTATTAAACAAGCATGCAGTTTTTAGCAGTTAATGACATTCTAGGAGTTGATTATCCAGTGTAGCCTATTAATTTTTTTATTTTTTTTAGATTGATTGCATTGAATAAAATCAGTGCAGATATAGCATTGTGTTTGTTGCAAAAAACAGCATTGGAAGACTATTCCAGAGGACAGAGGTTGTATGGAATGATGGAAGAGGATGTGAAGTTGGTTTGGTGAGTCTGGAACTGAAGGGTATATAGGTGTTGACCAGAAGCTGACTGTCTTGTAAATACCTATAGAAAAGACATGATGCAAAAAGAAAGCACCTATAGAAAAGCATTTGGAGGAAGTCAGAGAGAGAGAGGTTATTTATTAAGTTAACATGTTTCTTCTGGATACAATCTAGCATTTTGAGATAGTTTCTTGGGGGCATCACCCCAGTGTAACAGATTCTAAGGTTGAGCTTTATGGAGTTCAGCTGAAGAGAAGCAATGTTTAGAATGACAAACTACCAAACCTTTTCGAGGCTGAAGAGGCTATGGACGTATTGGTTTATACTAGGATAGGCTAGACTTTAAGCCAAAGAAAAGAAAATGCTTAAGGTGGTGCAAAGAGAGTTCCAGTTGCCCCTGACATGAAGGTGTTAATTTCTAACCTAAACCAAATAAAAAGCCTAATCTAATATATATATAAAGCAAAGTCTGTTTCCGATGTTCGCTTATAACTTGAGAATGAATTGACTGATTTTGATGATGTCTTCACCAGTAGATAAGAGGATGTTCAAAAGATGGTTTATGTTCATTTTCATCAATGTACACCTCCAGATTATGGAGCAGTGTTTTTTTTTTACCTCCCTCCATTGCCCATACTGCAATTTAACAGTATATGGCAACTGTTTTGTGGCCAGATATTGTGATATTAAATTATTTTGTTATTACCATTATTATGTTTATTATTAGTTTTTTAGTAATTTCCATAATTATTAGTAGGTATTTATTTATTTTTTTCCCAATATGCCATGACAAAGAGCAAATTCTCTAAGTCGCTCAACTCCTGTGTATGAGACCAAATAGACAGAGTGAAATTACTGAAGTTACTTGGAATAATAAGGATGGTCTGCTTTCTCTTACAATTGTAATATAAGATATTCCACTGATCCAGCAGTTGTGATCAGTACTATGACTGTAGTATGAGGTGGGCTACAAAAGTTTTCACCCTGACATACAATTCGTGCCAATTTTAAAATGTGACAGATAGCACCATCTATAGGGAGGTTAGTGTACCAGTTTCAGCTCTCTACCTGTGTCATTCAGTTGGAGGCACTTGTTTGACTAACATGTGCCACACTAAGTGGCTTATGCTTTGGTGCTTTCTATAGCAACCATCTTTCACGTCATTCGGAAAAAGATTCACATGACAAAAGTCAGTGCAAGGTGACTGCACCTGCCTTCTCTCTCTCTTCATTTCAGAAGGAGCATCATGTGACCTGTTCCCATAAGAACTTTAGAGCTTTGCCAAGGGAATCAGAAAGGAGTGCTAGAATCCATTGTCACTTGGGATGAAACCATGGTTCTTTATTATGATCCTCTTTCCAAAAGGCAATCTACGGAGTGATGCAAACTAGGCGAAGCACTGCCGAGAAAAGCCAAGGTTACTCAGTCCACCAAGAAAATCATGTCAACAATCTTTTGGGATTGTCAGAGAATTCTCTTGATTAACTTCAAAGAAAGGAATACCACCGTGAATGCATAATATTGTGCTTCACTTCTGCACAAACTGCGCAATGCCATAAAGGAGAAGAGATGAGGAATACTGAATCATGGTGTTTGCCTGCTTCATGACAATGCTCCAGTCCATATGGCTATTGTTGTGAAGGCTGCAGTGAAGGACTGTGGCTTCCAGGAGATTTAGCACCCAGTGACTACTACCTCTTCTCAAAACTGAAGAAAGATCTTAGAGGAAGAAAATTTGCAGATGACAATGAGGTGAATGATGCAGTTTTAGGCTGTTTTATAGACAAAAGTACAGACTGTTTTTTTCAAGGGCACAGAAATGTTAATTAAGAGAGATGTGAAAAGTATGTTGAAAAGTGACAGTTGTTTTCTTTCTATCACCTCTAAAAGTTAGTAAGACTGGAAACTTATGGGACCACCCTTGTATATCAGCACTGTAAAGCACTTAAATACAGACATGAATCTCCCAGAATGTGTTCTTTGAATTTAAAGGTGAAACTAAATAAAATCACAGTTCCTCCTGAACCATTATTATCACTCGTTATAATGCAACATCCAGTCTCATCAGTTTATTGAAGCTATTCGAGCTTACAACTCCGCATTTCAAATTTCATCATTTGGTGTGAAGCAAATAGTTGAAAGGGATTCATACCTACTTTCAAGGTGCAAGGTCAGTGTACCATTTGGCTGAAAGTTTGTTGCCAGTCGAACCATATGACCATAAATTTTTTACAAATTTGTGATCATTTGGTTCACCTACAAATAGAACAAGCAGCTTTGCATTGTAAACAGATCACAGACTTGAACTCAGAAATTGTATATGATTTACAAGGAATGTTACATCAGCATAACATATATATATATGCACACACACAAACTTTTAAGTTTGCTATAGAGAATGCTAACAATGTGCAAGAACTAAGACTGGCCATACATGCAAACTGAGTACCAACAGGATATCATGCAGGCACATTCAATGTACCCACAGCTAATGAAGTAGCGATTGTCATTACTGGGCAAGAATTTAACAGCAGAGACATGATCTTACATGGTCATGACAATAGACTGAAACAGATATGTGAGATGCATATAGCCTGACACTCCAATATCCACTTTCATTTTGCAGAAGAGATGTTGGATACTGCATTGATTTACCACAAATGAATCCAAGAAGTGGAGAACTTACAAGTAGAAAAACGGTTCCAGCAATGGATTTTTACAATTATCGCATGATGGTACAGATGGAAAATTTAAACCCACTACAAGTACGGTCAACTCATCAATCAATAGTGGGTTGACATGTATGCTAAAATTGAAGCCAAGCATCTCACATGCATATGTTTAAACCAAAGTAAACTTCAGGTGGAAAATTATATACATTTCCGTGTTCCATTGTCTGCTGATGAAAATACTTCAAACACTGGCCAAATACAAATCTTGACTTCTTCTTTCATGGGAAACCCCCGTTATTTCCATGAAAAGACTCAAGATGCAGTGGTCTATGTTAAAGTTGTATGGTGGCGCTGACCTTTTCATTATCTTAACATGCAACAACAATTGGCCAGAGATTTTGGAAAATTTGCTACCCAGTAACAAGACTTATGACAGGCATGGCATCATTTCAAGAGCTTTACACGTCAAGTTGATGTCAAAAAAGGGGATTGTTACATGCTCACATTGATTTGGCTCGAAGATAAAATCAGGAGTTATGAAATAGATTCCATTATAAGCACTGAGATACCCTCTCCTCAACGTGACAAAGAAACTATTCAATATCATAACAAAACACATGGTGCATTCTCCATGTTCATCCAATATCATTTATCAGTGAAACTCATACAGATGAGGATGGATATCCACGATACCGTCAACGTGCTCCTTCAGATTGTGGCTGAATTGCTACTATACATAATAGCCATCAAAATCATTCAGCCACCTAAGAACAGTAAATGCTGTAGTACATCCGACATACCAGGATGCATATCTTGCTTTGAATTTGATAGAAGATTATTCTCACTGGTCTAGGCAATGCAAAAATTTTAAACTCACCGTCATCTTTGTGCTTTTTGTTCAATGTATAATGTTAGTTCACTGCAACATGACTGACCCTCTATCATAATGGTCAACTTACAAAAATCATTTTTCAGAAGATATCTTACGACAAGAATGTTCTACTTATTCTCAGGCTCAGTTTAATGAAGCATTACTGAGACTTGAATCAATTTTTAAGTCAATAAGTGACAAAAGTGTTAAAGATTTCGGTCCAATACTGAACAATCTTTTGCATGAATTCCATAAAATTTGTATGCAAATATATCAACAAGGGTTCAGACCAAGCTATGTTTTGTTTGCAAAATGAACGTAGCAAAGTAAATCTATACCAAACCGGACGATCCATCAGTACCTGTGAAGCCATTTGGCAGAATTTATCTTTTAATATTCATGAGCACCATCAAAAGATAGATTTGATCTGGGAAACCTCATACAATTTCACTGAACTTCGGGATTTATTAAGTCATCATGAACAATCACTATCTTCAGATCAATGTGAAGTTTTTCACGATGTTTTAACCACCCAACCGGCCATGATGTGTATATACATCCAGGTTACCATGGATGTGAAGTGCATATTCAAATTGTAATACCATTGATATTACATTGAAATATATGATGGATACGAAGTGTAGAGGAGTGATGAATTTTATCCATATTGATGGCGACATGGTTAACAAGCTGTGAAAATCAATCGGGGAAACTGTTTTTCTTGGATGCTCCAGGTGGTACTGGGAAAACATTTTTACTAAATTTGTTATTAGCTAAATTGAGAAGCCAAGGTAAAATCTCTCTGGGTGTGGCATTGTCAGGTAGCAGCTACTCTATTGCAAGGTGGTCGAACTGCTCAGTCTACTTTCAAAGTACCACTTACAAATGTGACTAACACTTATGTGCAATATATTAAAACATAGTAATTTGTTAAAATTATTACAAAAGGTTTCTTATTGTTTGAGATGAATGTACACTGACTCATAAAACATTTGTTGAAGCAGTCGTCAGAACAGTGAGAGATATCACATCAGACAATCAAAGAATGGGTGGAATAACTGTTACTTGCCAGTGATTTTTGACAAACACTGCCCAACCTATCCCACAGAACCAGGGCAGATTAAAGTGAATGCCTGCCTTAAGAAATCTTCACTGTGTCATGATATAGAGAAGCTTTCTCTCAAATTTAATATTCATGTTCACCTACATGGAGACTAATGCAGATTCGTTATCCTCAAAAATGTTAAAAATTGGCAATGGTGAAGTATAGCAAAGAGATGGAAAAATTATATTAGCACACCTAAATATTAGGAAAATTGTCTGAACTGCAGACAAACTGTTTTGCAGTGTCTGCCCATCTATTGAGAACATAACAAAAAAGTCATCCTCTTGGTTCAGGGAGAGAGCTATCCTCACCTTGAAATGAGCCTTGTCAATAATGAACGAGTTGGTTCTTAATAGAGTTAATGGATCTGTTAATGTTTACAGATCAGTAGATACTCCTGTGGATGTAGATGATTCAGTTCATTTTCTCATGGAATTTTTAAATTCACTTAATCTGCTTGAATTGCCTGGTCATGAAATTAAATTGAAAATAGGTGTTCCTGTTATGTTGCCCCCAAATCTTTGCAATGGAACTAGACTTCAATTAAAATCATTGAATCTAAATATGATAGAAGCTGTGATATTTAAAAATTATTACCGGGCGAATGTTTTAACACAGGCAGTTATATGTAACATGTTCTCGAGTTATCAGTCCTGAGAAATTAATTATTTTTGTCGAGGATGAGGATTGTTCACAAAAAAGTGTTACAATGCTCATAATTCTACACCATGATGAAAGCACCAGCACCAACATGTCATTTCAATACACTAGTAAAAATAAAAGCAATGAAAGAATTTCTTTCGTCGCTTTTATTTCACACAAGATGGAAAAAACGCAGGCTTTTTTTCCATCTTCAGTTCATTTTCTCATGGAATTTTTAAATTCACTTAATCTGCTTGAATTGCCTGGTCATGAAATTAAATTGAAAATAGGTGTTCCTGTTATGTTGCCCCAAAATCTGCAACCCCAAAATCTTTGCAATGGAACTAGACTTCAATTAAAATCATTGAATCTAAATATGATAGAAGCTGTGATATTTAAAAATTATTACCAGGTGAATGTTTTAACACAGGCAGTTATATGTAACATGTTCTCAAGTTATCAGTCCTGAGAAATTAATTATTTTTGTCGAGGATGAGGATTGTTCACAAAAAAGTGTTACGATGCTCATAATTCTACACCATGATGAAAGCACCAGCACCAACATGTCATTTCAATACACTAGTAAAAATAAAAGCAATGAAAGAATTTCTTTCGTCGCTTTTATTTCACACAAGATGGAAAAAACGCAGGCTTTTTTTCCATCTTCAGTTCATTTTCTCATGGAATTTTTAAATTCACTTAATCTGCTTGAATTGCCTGGTCATGAAATTAAATTGAAAATAGGTGTTCCTGTTATTTTGCCCCAAAATCTGCAACCCATGGAAAAGATGGAAAAAACACAGGCATTTTTTCTTGTGTGCCAGTATCAGTAAGTTATTCATTGGGAACAGGAGGAGGGTTAATCATGTGGTATATACCCTTTATGAAGAGCATTTGAAACATATTTAATGTTTCATATTACAGATGAAATAAATTACCCAGTACATTTTTTATACTTCATCATGAAGGTTATTTTCTTGATCATAAATTAGTAAATAATAATATTTGGTTTACCGATCAAGTGTTGATCAATTTTATTATATTATATTATATTATATTATATTATATGATATTTAATTATTTAACCCTAATCAGAACTTTAAAAACGGAAGAAATGAACTTTAATACAAACTACAGAAAGTTCCTCAGCAGCAGCTAGCTGATCTTGTACATGCGATACGTGTTTCACTCACATTCGATACTATTTTATTTGTAATTATTCTTGTCAGTTTTGCAGTTATGCATAATTGTGAGATTGTTTAAACCTATATGTGAGTGCCCTGAAGATCCCAACAGATAAGAGTGTAGCAAAACTAGTTGGTTCAGTTAATAAAATTGATCAACACTTGACTGGTAAACCAAATATTATTATTTATTAATTTATGATCAAGAAAATAACCTTCTGCCATGATGAATAGATGAATGGTGATACGAAAATCAAGGTACGCCATTTTGAAATCCTAAAATGTAAAAAGGCAAGGTTACTAAACCATCTCACTTTTTTAAAACGTTGCCGAGATAACTGCATAATTCCTAAGTTTTTACATCTTAAACCTCTTTTCGATACTAGACAAGCTAAAAATATTTATTTCAAGATATCGATGTTACTCATTCGTGAAAGGTTACATCACACAAGATTTGTGCTTAGTCAAATTTACTCACAATGTTATGAACTGTTCATGGATCTCTCCAGCTCTTTAGATGAGGAAATTTGGCAAGTCTTAGATAAAATGATTACCAGTTTCACCAAAGCTTTTAACAAAAGCAGACAGACCCAGATTAAAAAATTTAACCACCTTTATACCACCCACAATGAGTCTAAACATTCTCTACCAGAAAACTAAGTTATTAATTTTTCATACCACATCTTAAAGAAACCTGAAATCGTTATTCTCAAAAATGGTTTCAACTATGCAATAGCTCCTCAACAGATTCCTAAGGTAGATTTCATCTGTAGTCTAGAAAAAGGAATCTCATTATTACCGCCTCACACAGCAAATGATCTAAGACTAAAAAGTTGTATAATACTTTCCTCTCCCTATTCTATGAAACAAAACTTCTCATCACTAGATAAAAGAACTATTCGTGATTTAAAAAACAACAAAGACATCATAATACTTAAAGCAGATAAAGGAAACAGTACTCTAATACTGAACTCAAAGGACTATGAGGACAAAGTCAACCATCTACTATCTGACTTGTCTGTATACCGTCTTTTAACAAAAGATCCACCATTAAAAAACCACAATGATACCAATGAATTACTACGCAATTTATCCAACTGGCCAACAGACTTGATTAAAAAAACTAAAATCGATGCATCCTTTAACTCTGAGACTCTATGGCGTTCCAAAAGTGCACAAAGATGGTATTCCTTTACGGCCAATCGTTGATGCAATCAACTCTCCTACCTACTTATTGTCAAAACATCTCTCGAAACTCTTACAGCAACACATCCACAACTCAGAGAGTTACATCAAAAACTCCAGACATTTTGTGGAAAAGCTAAAAAAACATCAAGATATCGTTAATGATCTTCTAGCCAGCTTAGATGTCACCTCTCTTTTTACAAATGTTCCTGTAGTAGAGGTCATTGACATCTTAAGTACCTTGTTCCCACAAGATATAACCTCATTGTTTGATCACTGCCTAAACTCCAACTATTTTTCTTGAAAAAATAAGATCTATCAACAATTAACAGGCTTGGAGAAATTTCGAGAAGCCTCGAAATCAGGCAAAAGGAGCACATTGGCTATGTCAAAAACAACAGACAGGACATTTCTGGCCTATCGTCTCATTTCTTTACAACTAACTATGTCATCGAGTGGAACAAAAGCTGTTCCCCTTACTTAGAGGAAGATTACCATTCAAGAATTTTCAAAGAAACAGCCACAGTCACCCGTTCTACTGTCAACCTTAACAGAAATCAAGGCCTAATACTCCCAGAGATATGGAAAACCCTAATCTGAACCTTAAAAACGGAAGAAATGAACTTTAATACAAACTACAGAAAGTTCCTTAGCAACAGCTAGCTGATCTTGTACACGCGATGTGTGTTTCACTCACGTTAGATACTATTTTATTTGTAATTATTCTAGTTGGTTTTTTTATTCTTGTCAGTTTTGCAGTTATGCATAATTGTGAGATTGTTTAAACCTATATGTGAGTGCCCTGAAGATCCCAACAGATAAGAGTGTAGCAAAACTAGTTGGTTCAGTTAATAAAATTGATCAAAACTTGATTGGTAAACCAAATATTATTATTTATTTTTTATACTTATTTTAATTGTTATTGTTGATAGTGATGTTTTCTCCCTAGTGCAGGACACCAGAGTGTACAGAGGATTTGAAATTGGAAGCGATCACTATTTAGTCTTGAGCAGGATAAAATTGAATTTCATATTGAAAAGAATAACATGTAAGAAAGTTTTAAAGCGAATAAAAGTTGAGCAGCTCTCAGATGTGAACTGCAGACTAAAATACAGAAAAATTATTGAAAAGAAAATGAAAGAGTTTGAGAACAGGAATCAAACCTTGGAGATTCAGTGGCAAACTCTGAAGAAAACATTGATTGATTCTGCCAGAGAGGCATGTGGTGAGGTTGTGTGCAAGGATAAAAAAATCAGAACTCCCTGGTGGACACAGGAAGTTAATGAGGCAGTGAAGGAAAAGAAGAAAGCATATCAAAAGTTCCTGGCAAATAAGTCAGCTTTTACTCTTACAGAATACAGAGACAAATGTAAGAAAGCTAAACAGTGTGTAAAACTAGCTAAACAAAAGTCATGGGAGGACTTTGGCAAGAATATAGAAAATAAATATCAAGAAGGTGGCAAAATATTCTGGAGGTTGTTGAAGAAGCTTAGGAATGGAGGAAAGAGTGCTGTAAAAGGAGTTAGAGATGATAAAGGTGACATGAAAACAGGAGAAAAAGATATCCTTGAAGTATGGAGTAATTACTTTGAAAAAACTGCTAAATGAAACAAGCAGTGATGACAGCACAGTGATAAAAAACACTGACCAGGCTTGCAATCAGGAATACATATCCATACTTGAAGTAGAAAAAGCCATCAAAGGCTTGAAATGTGGAAAGGCAGCAGGAGTAGATGATATTCGACCAGAAATGCTGAAGTATGGTGGTATAAAAGTCTTACAGTGGCTGCACTGCATAGTTCAGAAAGCCTGGACTGAGGACAAATTCCCGATGATTGGAGTAGAGCTCTCATAGTACCCATATATAAAAAGGGAAATAAAATTGAATGTGAGAATTACAGAGGTATTTCCCTACTGAGTGTTCCTGGCAAGATCTATGCAAGTATACTTGAGAAACGGTTGAGAAGAATTGTGGAAGAAAAGCTTGGTGAAGAACAAGCTGGATTCAGGCCAAATAGAGGCTGTCAGGATCAGATCTTCACTTTACGACAAATAGTCGAGAAAGCATGGGAATATAACAAAGATCTGTATTTAAGTTTTGTCGATTTGGAAAAGGCATATGACAAGGTGCCAAGAGAGAAGCTATTCAATACGCTGCAGTTATATGGTGTCAATTGGGCATTATATCAAGCAATACTTAGTCTTTATTTGAGTTGTAAGTCAGCAGTTAGAATTGAAGGAAGTACAAGAAGATGGTTTAATGTTAAATCTGGTGTGAGACAAGGATGTACATTATCCCCTCTGTTATTCATTATCTATATGGATCACATTATGAAGGAAAGTGGTATTAAACCTGATATCAAAATTGGAGATCTTAATGTCAGCTCTTTGCTTTATGCGGATGATGTTATACTTCTAAATAAATCTGCTACAAGTCTGCAAGATTCTCTGACTAAATTGAATAGCTGTTGTAATAGATATGGTATGAAGGTCAGCAATAAAAAGACAAAGACAATGAAAATAGGCAGAATCATTGAAAATGTCAACTGTGTTGCGAATGGAGAACCTGTGGAGCAAGTAAAACATTTCAGTTACTTAGGCACGATTTTTACTGAAGATGGTAAATTAAATATAGAAATAGACATCAGAATCAGCAAAGCTGGTATGGTAGGAAGTCAATTGAATAATTTCATATGGAATAAGAGAGAAATTAGTCGGAACACTAAATTAGCTGTATACAAGACAGTGTTAAAACCAGTTTTAACTTATGGATCTGAGAGCTGGGTCAGAAGTAAAACACTTGACCAAAGACTAGAGACCGCAGATATGAGAGTCCTCAGAAAGATTAGAGGCATGAACAGATGGCATCAATGGCAATATCATATTAAAAATGAGGATATTAGGAAAGAACTTTACATTGTCAGCATCCAGGAATGCGTTAGCAGAGCTAATCTCAGGTGGTATGGTCACTTAAAAAGAATGGGAGAGGAAAGATTAGCAAAACAAGTGTTCTCTGCCAGGTTGGCAGGAAAACGACCTAGAGGAAGACCAAGATATAGGTGGATTGATACGGTACAAAGTGCCTTAGACGATAGAAATATAAGATCTGATAATGTTGGAGTCTTGACAATTAACAGACTGATTTGGAGGAAAATTGTAGATAGGAAGTTAGTAATGATGTAAATTTTTCATGTAGTACTGTCATATCCTGTACACCCCTTGAGGGTACATGGCAGGAATTTGATGATGATGATGACTTATTCTAATATATATTAATAAAATTTATTGTCATTATTAAAATTAAAAACTATCTTAAAACATGAAAAATTGTCAAAAAAATTAAATCCTCAAGTGCTTTTTAATTCTAATGACACCAACAAGGGTGGGCAGCTCAGGCTGTCAATGAATCAAAGCTTTTCAGGAGAATGAGAGAGTATTGCAGACAACTGCCATCATGTCATAATGGTTCTAAACCCTAACACTTACTATAGTGCAAGTTCTGTGGTCGATTATTTTTTTTTTTTTTTTTTTTTATTTAAGGAGTAGGTTGTTAATGTAGTTCAGAAACAAAAATAATTCAATTGAGAATTAATTTTTTTCATTAAAACAAACAAATGATAATTGATGCTTTGCTTCGCTTACAAATATGGATTTTACTTGCTTTTTAAATAACAATTCAGTGATTGTGATTATGAATAAATACACCAAAAATTTCTTAATTTCTCTGTAAGTAAATATTCAGTAATGGAAAATTTATCAATTTACAGTCATATTGAAAGTTTATTTTTCACTTGGTTAGACTATAATAAATTTAGTTTAATCCTTTATCCAAGTGAGAGCAAACAAAGTTTGCTCCCGAAAGTATCTTCAGGACTGGGGTAAGGTAGTACAACACCAGGCAACTCGTTGCAAAGGTGGAGCTAGCTAACATCACTCCTATCTCAGTATCTCCCATAATGCAAACCACATCTCCTTGCGGATATGTATAATGTTATGCATTAAGGGAAGGGCCACTACCCAGACTAATTTTGACCTTTATTGAGGTCTCTTCAGTGGGAGCCAGGCCTAACCAAGTGAAAAATAAACTTTCACATCTTTCTCTAAATCCAGAGTAATTTAATAAAAAGGTGGCACACCGTTTGGCAACTCCTATAGGTGGAGATGACCATGCTAATGCTTCTGCCTGGTATCTCCACTTGGGCCTGGCTCCCACTGAAGAGATCTCATTAAAGGTCGAAACTAGTCTGGGTAGTTTTATAATAGTGGTCTATTATACATAGGGCCACTATGTATAATAGACCACTATTATACATAGTGGCCCTTCCCTTAATGCATAACATAATATAAATATCTGCAAGGAGATGTGTTTTGCATTATGGGAGATACTGAGATAGGAGTGATGTTAGCTTACTCCACCTTTGCAAAGAGTTGCCCGGTGATGTACCACCTTACCCCAGTCCTGAAGATACTTTCAGGCGCAAACTTTGTTTGCTCACACTTGGATAAAAGATTAAACTAAATTTATTGTAGTCTAACCAAGTGAAAAATAAACTTCCAACATCTTTCTCTAAATCCAGAGATAAAAAGGTGGCACGCCGTTTGGCAACTCCTATAGGTGGAGATCACCTTGCTAATGCTTCTGCCTGGTATCTCCACTTGGGCCTGACTCCCACTGAAGAGACCTCAATAAAGGTCGAAACTAGTTTGGGTAGTGGACCTTCCCTTAATGCATGACATTATACATATCCGCAAGGAGATGTGTTTTGCATTATGGGAGATACTGACATAGGAGTGATGCTAGCTTGCTCCACCTTTGCAATGAATTGCCCAGTGTTGTACCACTTTACCCCAGTCCTGAAGATAATTTCAGGCGCAAACTTTGTTTGCTCACACTTGGATAAAGGATTAAACTAAATTTATTACAGTCATATCTCGGTTAACGTTACCATTGGTAATTGAAGTCTGCAATTTCAAGCCTCATTTTACGTATAAATATTAAAATTTTACTGTCAAAGCCCGGCAATCATCCGACTGGCGAACAACGGCGACTCAATGACACATGCTACCAAGCTGTGGGTGTGTCTGTTTTATGTTTCGTGCATCATCTGCATAATTTAGTTGTTGCTTACCCTTCATTATGTGTGTTTCAGGGTGGTGCATTGCAATAAATGACGTATGTTCTCTGATAGCATTATTGTAGATTTTGTAAATATTAATATTTAGTTAAAATGTCTCAAGTAGAGTAATGTGGGCAAATATGAGAATGGGGAACTGGACAATGAGACTTATTTGTGCCTATGGTCCCACAGAAGGTTCTACTAAGGTAGAAGTGGAGGAATTTTTTGAGGCTTTAGAAAAAGCAACTGACACAATGAAAAAGGAAAAGTTGGTCCTTGTTGGGGATCTAAATAGTAGAGTAGGAAATGATTGTGAGACATACAAAAATATTTTGGGAAAATTTGGAGAAAAGAGCAAAGCTAATAATAATGGCAAATATCTGTTGGATTTCTGCTCAGGACATGGACTGGTTATTACTAACACCATGTTCCAACATAAAAATGTGCACAAATTCACATGGAGAGAAGAGGCTAGGAATAAGAAAAGTCTCATTGACTATATTATTGTTGATAGTGATGTTTTCTCCCTGGTGCAGGACACCAGAGTGTACAGAGGATTTGAAATTGGAAGTGATCACTATTTAGTCTTGAGCAGGATAAAATTGAATTTCATATTGAAAAGAATAAAATGTAAGAAAGTTTTAAAGCGAATAAAAGTTGAGCAGCTCTCAGATGTGAACTGTAGACTAAAATACAGAAATATTATTGAAAAGAAAATGAAAGAGTTTGAGAACAGGAATCAAACCTTGGAGATTCAGTGGCAAACTCTGAAGGAAACGTTGATTGATTCTGCCAGAGAGGCATGTGGTGAGGTTGTGTGCAAGGATAAAAAAATCAGAACTCCTTGGTGGACACAGGAAGTTAAAGAGGCAGTGAAGGAAAAGAAGAAAGCATATCAAAAGTTCCTGGCAAATAAGTCAACTTTTACTCTTACAGAATACAGAGACAAATGTAAGAAAGCTAAACAGTGTGTAAAACTAGCTAAACAAAAGTCATGGGAGGACTTTGGCAAGAATATAGAAAATAAATATCAAGAAGGTGGCAAAATATTCTGGAGGTTGTTGAAGAAGCTTAGGAATGGAGGAAAGAGTGCTGTAAAAGGAATTAGAGATGATAAAGGTGAAATGAAAACAGGAGAAAAAGATATCCTTGAAGTATGGAGTAATTACTTTGAAAAACTGCTAAATGAAACAAGCAGTGATGACAGCACAGTGATAAAAAACACTGACCAGGCATGCAGTCAGGAATACATATCCATACTTGAAGTAGAAAAAGCCATCAAAGGCTTGAAATGTGGAAAGGCAGCAGGAGTAGATGATATTCGACCAGAAATGCTGAAGTATGGTGGTATAAGAGTCTTACAGTGGCTGCACTGCATAGTTCAGAAAGCCTGGACAGAGGGACGAATTCCCAATGATTGGAGTAGAGCTCTCATAGTACCCATATATAAAAAGGGAAATAAAACTGAATGTGAGAATTACAGAGGTATTTCCCTACTGAGTGTTCCTGGTAAGATCTATGCAAGTATACTTGAGAAACGGTTGAGAAGAATTGTGGAAGAAAAGCTTGGTGAAGAACAAGCTGGATTCAGGCCAAATAGAGGCTGTCAGGATCAGATCTTCACTTTACGACAAATAGTCGAGAAAGCATGGGAATATAACAAAGATCTGTATTTAAGTTTTGTCGATTTGGAAAAGGCATATGACAAGGTGCCAAGAGAGAAGCTATTCAATACGCTGCAGTTATATGGTGTCAATGGGGCATTATATCAAGCAATACTTAGTCTTTATTTGAGTTGTGAGTCAGCAGTTAGAATTGAAGGAAGTACAGGAAGATGGTTTAATGTTAAATCTGGTGTGAGACAAGGATGTACATTATCCCCTCTGTTATTCATTATCTATATGGATCACATTATGAAGGAATGTGGTATTAAACCTGATATCAAAATTGGAGATGTTAATGTCAGCTCTTTGCTTTATGCGGATGATGTTATACTTCTAAATAAATCCGCTACAAGTCTGCAAGATTCTCTGACTAAATTGAATAGCTGTTGTAATAGATATGGTATGAAGGTCAGCAATAAAAAGACAAAGACAATGAAAATAGGCAGAATCATTGGAAATGTCAACTGTGTTGTGAATGGAGAACCTGTGGAACAAGTAAAACATTTCAGCTACTTAGGCATAATTTTTACTGAAGATGGTAAACTAAATATAGAAATAGACAACAGAATCAACAAAGCTGGTATGGTGGGAAGTCAATTGAATAAATTCATATGGAATAAGAAAGAAATTAGTCAGAACACTAAATTAGCTGTATACAAGACTGTGTTCAAACCAATTTTAACTTATGGATCTGAGAGCTGGGTCAGAAGTAAAACACTTGACCAAAGACTAGAGACCGCAGATATGAGAGTCCTGAGAAAGATTAGAGCCGTGAACAGATGGCATCAATGGCAATATCATATTAAAAATGAGGATATTAGGAAAGAACTTGACATTGTCAGCATCCAGGAATGCGTTAGCAGAGCTAATCTCAGATGGTATGGTCACTTAAATAGAATGGGAGAGGAAAGATTAGCAAAACAAGTGTTCTCTGCCAGGTTGGCAGGAAAACGACCCAGAGGAAGACCAAGATATAGGTGGATTGATACGGTACAAAGTGCCTTAGACGATAGAAATATAAGATCTGATAATGTTGGAGTCTTGACAAGTAACAGATGATTTGGAGGAAAATTGTAGATAGAAAGTTAGTAATGATGTAATTTTTTCATGTAGTACTGTCATATCCTGTACACCCCTTGAGGGTACATGGCAGGAATTTGATGATGATGATGATGAGTTTAAATGTCAGAATCAAGGAAAAGAAAAGCAATTTCTTTAGAAACTAAATTAAATATTGTACAACGTGTTGAAATGGATGAAAGAAAATCTGATGTGCCACATTCTTTAGGATTAGTGCAGTCAACTTTAACATCCATACTTAGTCAATCAGAAAAAATAAAACTGCTCAGAATTGTACAGATGTTACAGCAGCAAAACTAACTCGCTTAAGGAGTCCAGTTTTAGAAAAAATGGAGGAAAATGTTGTTTGTGGGTAGATGATATGTCACATTGTCATATTCTTTTAACTCAAATGGTGATTCAAGAAAAAGCATTATTTTTGTTTAATCACCTGAAATCTAAACAAACTGAAGAAATTGTGGAAAATTTTGTAGCTTCTCGTGGTTGGTGTGAGAAATTAAAAAAATGAGCCAAAATTCATAGTGTAAAATTATCAGGAGAAGCTGCAAGTGCAGATGTTGAAGCTGTGAATAAGTTTCCAGAAAAACTAAAGGAAATAATCAAATGTGAAAATTTTTCACCAAATTTGGTGTTCAATGTTGACAAAAGCAGGTTGTTCTGGAAATGGCTACCATCAAAAGCTTCATTTCTATTGAAGAAAAATCAGCTGCTGGGTTCAAAGCAGCCAAAGATTATTTAACGTTACTCTTTGGATCAAACGCCTCTGGCAATTTAAAATTAAAATTTAAAGTTATTAGTTTATCATTCAGAAAATCCGAGGGCATTAAAAGGTAATAAAAATGAATTTACCTATAATATGGAAAACTAATAGAAACACGTGGATTACAAGGAACTATTTAGATTGGTTTGTTAACCATTTTTGTCCAGAAGTGAAACAGTATTGCCAAAGAAATAATTTTGAAGAAAAAGGTCTTCCATTGTTGGACAATGCTCTGCGACATCCTACTGATCTTAATAGTATGTTAGATGCATGCATTCCATTAATTGCATCTTTAATGGTGTAGTTTTTCCAAAAAGTTTTAATTGACATTTGCTCTTTATCTTCTAGTTGTTCAATTAAATTGCTTAATGTACCACACAAATAATAAGCTTTAAATGTTGATATTACTCCCTGATCCATCGGTTGAATCAAGGATGCAATTAAAAACATTAATAGCTCTTGGAAAGAAGTCACTCAAAAATGCTTAAATGGAGTTTGGTGCAAATTATGGCCAGAAGTTGTTATTATTATTACATAACTCCTCCATGGAGTCCAAAGACTCATCGAGGGAGGACACCAACTCTATAACACTCTGTCTCCACCACTCCACCAACTACCTTCATCATCTACACCAATGCCATCTACTGTCAACCACCACCACTAGTATTTTCTGAGACAATCACAAACATCCATGCCCATGCCGGGATTCGAAACCATAGCCTTTTGGCTGGAGAGCTGATATGCTAACCACTCGGCCAACCAGGCCGGCTTCTGGAAGAAGAAAATAACATTCAAGAGATTAGAAATGAAGTTATCCAGGTGGCTCAATCAACAGGTTTCAAAAATGTCGACGAAGTGGATGTAAGAAATTTATTAAATGCAGAAGATGATGGTTTTTCAGTGGAAGATTTAGAAAAACTTGTTAGCAACGAAGCCAAAGAAAATGAAGACAAAATTAAAGAAGTTCCTACTGAAAAAGTGTTATCAACCAAAGATTTAAAAAGGTGCTTGAATGCCATTGAAAACGTTTTAAATTTTTTCAGTGAAAATGATACTGATTTAGGAAGAAGTGTTATTGTTAAGCAATCAGTGTTAAATGCAATAAATCCATATAGGCAGTTGTTAAATGAAAGAGAAAAAATGCATAAACAATCAACATTACATTCGTATTTTAAAATGTTGTGGTTTTATCTTTGTTAGGTGCGTAATATTGACTTTTAATTTAATAAAGCTTTTCTTTTTTCAAAAAAAGTCTTTCATTTTCTTTACGTATGAACATATCCCTATTATGGCCATAGTATTTTTACCTCTGAGAACGAAGTTTCGCTTAACAAAGTAATTTCGTGGAACGCATCCTCTTCGTTAATCGAGGTATGACTGTATAGTGGTCAAAATAAGCAAGACATGCTTCTCTTCCTTCCACTTATCAGGATTACTTTTTCTTTCAGAAACTTAAAAACTAATTTCAGAGGCAAGATTTAGATTTTGTTATTCTCTCCCATTCTTTCCATTAACTCATTTTATCTTGTTGTGATCACTTTCATCATTCAGGCATAATGGAGAATATGATATTAAAATAGCCAATGCAATATTTCACTGCAAGTTTGTTATAATAACAACTGCTTCAAAATTGTCTCTGATTCACAGGGCTTACATTTCATTCCTCTAAAGTACTCCTAAATGCATTTATATCCTGATCATCCTGTTGGCATTTTTCCTGCAATTTTTGCTTCACACTGTTATTTAGCTAAATCTAATTGCCATTCTGTTTAAGTGACCATTCCAACTTAGGTTGCCTTGCACATTTTGGAATATTAACAATGTCAAATATTTCAATGTAATTCTACCATTAATGCCATCAATGGACTTTCCTAATTTTCCAGAGAACTCACATTATCTCTATTTTCCAGTCTTTGTTCAAACTGTTTTATATCTAATACACCTCTCAGATACAAAAGTTAAGATTGGCTGGAACACGGTCTATGCTGCTAGTTTAGTGCTTTGGCCAACTTTTATATTGGGGAGGCAGGGCAGGTTACATAAATTTATGTAATCCCTTGAAGTAAAGTCAGTCATATAAATTTATATGATTGACTTTAATACATCATCACACAGCTGACATTTCAACATAGCACATGTGAAAATTAACATAGAAGTTGTAGCACTCATAATAATAAAAACAATAAGATGCAGAACACAATAGAATTCACTTATGTTGAGAATAATACATCATTTAATAATTACAAAATTTACTGTCCTGTTTCATGACCATTGCACGATAGCGAGAATGGAGAGAATGCATGTGTCAGAGATGTTTTATGAGTGAATGTACATCATGTCGGGAACAGAAGCATGAAGTGACTGTTATTAAGGATATAAGCAGGATTGTGGAAGTGTTGTGGAGAATATAGCAGAAGCAGTGAATGATAGGTGTCTGAAATACAAATGAGAGTTTGAAGGAAGTGAATAAAAGTAATAATGTGGATGATTGATGAGATGTGGACAGAAATGGCATGCTTAAGTGGGACTTCTTCACAGGACAAAACACGAGCTTCAGCACTTGTCATGTGTTACAGGTGGGAGAAAGAATGAATGAATGAATGAAAAAAAAAGCATAACCATGCAAAAAACTGGGAGAAAAGAGAAAGTATTCAATTGGGATTCAAAGATAAGAATGAGAAAGTGATGAAAACATGTTTCCCATGTGTGAAGATAAAGGATGTAAGTTTGCAGAAGAAAGAAGTGAATCAGCTAATTGTTTTGGCAGGCACAAATGATTTGAAAGGTGAAAAATATGCAATTAGAGAGGATGTTGAAAGTTTATTTTTCACTTGGTTAGACTATAATAAATTTAGTTCAATCCTTTATCCAAGTGAGAGCAAACAAAGTTTGCACCTGAAAGTATCTTCAGGACTGTGGTAAGGTAGTGCAACTCGTTGCAAAGGTGGAGCAAGCTAACATCACTCCTATCTCAGTATCTCCCATAATGCAAAACACATCTCCTTGCGGATATGTCTAATGTTATGCATTAAGGGAAGGGCCACTACCCAGACTAGTTTCGACCTTTATTGAGGTCTCATATACCAGGCAGAAGCATTAGCAAGGTCATCTCTACCTATAGGAGTTGCCAAACGGTGTGCCACGTTTTTATTAAATTACTCTGGATTTAGAGAAAGATGTTGAAAGTTTATTTTTCACTTGGTTAGACTATAATAAATTTAGTTTAATCCTTTATCCAAGTGTGAGCAAACAAAGTTTGCATCTGAAAGTATCTTCAGGACTGGGGTAAGGTAGTACAACACCAGGCAACTCGTTGCAAAGGTGGAGCAAGCTAACATCACTCCTATCTCAGTATCTCCCATAATGCAAAATACTGAGGTAGGAGTGATGTTAGCATGCTCCACCTTTGCAACGACTTGCCTAGTGTTGTACTACCTTACCCCAGTCCTGAAGATACTTTCAGGCGCAAACTTTGTTTACTCACACTTGGATAAAAGATTAAACTAAATTTATTATAATTAGAGAGGATATGAAATAGTTGTTGGAGAAAGCAAAAATGAAGAGTAAGAAAGTAAAGATAGTGAGCCAGCTGCCTCAGTTTGATAGGATTGAGAAGAAGGGCCATGATTGCTAATAAGTCAGTGAGAAGATTGTGCAGGAGGAATAGTGTGCAGTTTATAGATTTGTGGAGTGAATTTGAGGGATGAAAGGCCCTGTATATGCCTGATGGGCTGCACTTGTTGGCAGAGAATGGTGTAGTTACAGGGATAGAATGTAATGGATATTGTATGTCTTTAGTAAAAATAAAGGAAATACAGCAGGGGAGGGATATCATTAATGAAAGCTGAAGAACTTCAACAAAAATAGAAGTTAAGGAAGATTGTAGATGTAGATCTGAGAGAAATAGTTTATTTGAGGCTGTCTTGTGTGAGATAGAGACAATAGGACAAAATATATTGTTAGTTGCTACTGTAGATCTGGGGGTCCAGAAGAAGTGGATGCCTTGCATTGGCATATTAACACAATGAATGTAAGTCAAGCAATTATCATGGGATAATAGATTGGAATGAGGAAAGGGCACATGGCAAAATAGAATTTATACAGTTACTAAGGGATAATTACCTGAAACAGCACATAACAGAGGGGAAACCAGAGGTTTGAGAGTGTTGGATCTGTTAATAGGATCAGAAGATCTATAGTAGGCAACTCTACCTCCAATTAGGAAAAGTGATCATGCAATCTTGTTCTAGGAGGTTGCTCAACATTCACATGGAGTTTTCAGTTAAAAAAAGGGTTTATGTGGAACTACAAAGCTGACATACTTAGCAGCAGCTTGGAGCAGTACCATGGGAATCAGAAGCTACATGGAATGAATATCATCATTACATGAGAAGTGGTCAGTGATTGTTTGAGTGAGACAGTATCAGACTGCATAATCAGGATGAGGGGTATAAACTGTGTAGAGATTAAGTGATGAGTAATAATATAAAGCAGGAGCTGCAGAAAAAGAAAGCATTGTAGAAGGAATATTAACCAAAAAAGGTAATCAGCATTCTCATGAGCATAAAAAGCACAAGCAAGTAAGGTAACTAGTATGGTAAGGAAAATTAGCTAAGCATGCCAAAGTAAATCCAGAAGAGTTTTTTGCTACGCTGCAAGTCAGAGAAAGAATGATTATAGAAATATAACTTGACTCAGTTCTGATGGTAGGAAAGTGACAAAAGCAGAAAAAAAAATAGTTCAGTTACTAAGTGATCATTTTGCAAAGGTATATCATCCAGGTGGTGATTTTGCAGTTACAGATGTGAGAATTGATCTAGATAAACTGGAGGTACTCAGTGTATTGAAAAATATCAATGTATTTACATTGATATTTTTGACATACTGTACACATTGATATTCTTGACATACTGTACAGGCCCACAGCAGTGGGCCTGTACAGTATGTCAGCTTGTGTGCTACTAGAATTTGCCAGAGATCTGTGAATGCCTCTGACAAAGTTGTCTCAGCTCTGGCAAGGTTCCAAGGGAGTGGAAAGAGGGTAAGATAGTTCCATTACATAAAGGCGGCTCCAAGAGAAGCAGCAGATTACAGACCAGTTAGTACCTCTGGAGTCATGGTTAAAGTATTGGAAAAGTTGGTTAAAACTAAAATTCAGGAATGGGTGGATAGGAATATGATACTCTGTAGGGGGACAGCTAGGCTTTGTAAAAGGTAGGCTGTGCCTTGGTAATTTGTTCACATTTTATAATATGGTGACAGTGGAATCGGATAATGGAAATGGCTACACAAAGATACTGCAGACGTCGCTAAGTCATTTTACAGAATACCTCACTGAAAACTATTACATAAGTTGGAGCAAATGGGAATGGATTTGAGGCTGGTAGCATGGTGTGTGTGTGGGGGGGGGGACAGACAGACAGACAGACATGGTATATGGTGGAGTGGAATCAGAGTGAATTGAGTGGAGTGCCCTAGTGTTTAGTGGTCCTAGTATAGAACCACTGAATTTGTTCATGATATAGTGGAAGATTTGAAGGGAGATATTCTGTTGTTTGTTGATGATGCAAAACTAAGGAGGGCAATAGTTGATAAAGATGATGTAAATATCCTGCAGGATGATTTAAATAAATTGGCCGTGTTGGCGGAGGACAGTGGTTGTCAATTTAATGTTGCAGAACATAAGGTAATGCACTTTGGGATGAAAGGATTACCTGCTCTATATCGTATTGATAGTACTAGATTATAGGAAATTGATGAGGCTAAGGATTTGAAGGGAGATATTCTGTTGTTTGTTGATGATGCAAAACTAAGGAGGGCAATAGTTGATAAAGATGATGTAGATATCCTGCAGGATGATTTAAATAAATTGGCCGTGTTGGCGGAGGACAGTGGTTGTCAATTTAATGTTGCAGAACATAAGGTAATGCACTTTGGGATGAAAGGATTACCTGCTCTATATCGTATTGATAGTACTAGATTATAGGAAATTGATGAGGCTAAGGATTTGGGGATGATTGTGGATATAGATTTGAAATTCAGAGGACATATTGCAAGGTTTGGAAAAATAGCTCAGAGGATTATTGGATGTTGAAGAACACATTGAAAAGTAAAGATAAGTAGATTATTATCTCTTTATAAGGCTGGGATTTAGCCACATTTTGACTACTCTGCATAAGTTGGAGCAAATGGGAATTTTGCTAATTGATCACCTGCTTTTATTTGGGATCTGGAAGTGGTGGAGAGGATTCAGAAACTAGTGACCAAACTGATGACAGAGCTGTGGAATGCTTCTTGTGAGGATAGATTGAAGGTGTGTGGGTTGTAGAGTGTAGCTGACAGGTGGAGGAGAGGGGTTATGATAGAAAGTTATAAAGGGATTCCCTGTTGACACAAAAGAAATTTTTGGATACATGAGGAGTAGGGGGAAGAACAAAGATCACACTTGGAAGTTGTATTAGAGTGTGGTCAGTAAGGATATGCAGACCAGATTCTTTACTTGGAAAATAGTGAATGAGTGGAATGGATTGCTACAGGTAGTTGTGAGCACCCAAACAGTGAATAAGCTTAAGAAATATGTACAATAGGTATTATGTGAATAATGGATAATATGGGTCTCCCACAATGACTCTATGGAGATACTCATCTAAATAATAATAATCAGTGCTAATAAGAAACAGAGAGTGGAAGGAAGAATGACGAATAAAAATATCAATAATAATATATGTTAGAATATACAATGTGAAATAAAGCTGGAGAACTATTAATCCAAAGAAAATTAAAGTGAAATTACTGTTCGTGGGGAATGGGAGGGGATTATCACAGTTAATCCCAAAACTGGGAAAGTTTTAGGCAGTTGGTGATATTTGGTTGATCAATAAGGGTTTTGTAAAAAACATAACACCATCTTCGTTAGATTTATATAATTTTTATTTTCTCCAATATTGCAGAAATTGAGTGACTGGTGAGACTTGATTTTTTTTTGCACTCGTGGAATTGAATGTAATCTTGGCGCCTTTTTAAACATACCCATGCAGATCTACTTCTCTGTTTGTGCATAATATGAGAGACCACAAGAGCAAAGAATTCTGCCAACATCTGGATGAGAATGAGGAGTTTTTTTTTTTTTTTTTTGAGAGTACAGTGATGAAGCTAATTTGTAAATTGAATAGAAGAGACTTGAAGGTATGTTTGTAGAAGTCTTAACTTTTTGGAGACAAATCTTTGACTTGTGGAGTTGAAGACCTTGGACTTTGAAATAATCAGGATGAAGTTGCATGTATGTCTATTATTTTTGAGATGAGATTAGAGATGAAAGTAGCTTTAATAAAAGGTTTTTGAGATTATATTGCTGCCAACTGACCTTTTTAGATGTTTTATTCTTTATAAATATTTCTCTGGCAGATACATTACTACTGCTGAAAGGTTGTTTTCATTATATAAAATGATTTTGCCTTAACTATAAATGCAAGATATTTTTCCATTGAAATCGGTTATACAAGCATTTTTCTCTGTATTTTCTCAGAGAATCTGCTGACCTATACATACTTTTGATATGCTTTTCCTTTACTTCATGGTTATACAGTGATCAGAATTCATTATAAAAATTATGGAAACAGCTGCCATGTTAAAGTAAAATTTCAGTTTAGCATAAACCAAAATAATCACTCGCCTTTTCCTTTCTCTTTTTATGTATTTTCCTTTCTCTCGTCATACTCTATTATGTGGCACTCTTTGAATTATTATTATTTTTAAGCAGGAAGTGGTATTTTCACACCACTTCCTGTTTTAGGCCTTCAGATTATACTTCTAGTATGCTTATAACAAGAGAAGAGAAGGAATATCTTTGCAATTTACAACTTTTTTTTTCTTTTTTTTTTTACTTGAATGTTTTTCTTCATAATATTAATTCTGTCCATCCATGAATATTACTCTTCAAGTAGAACACAATAAGAGCTTTTGCTTCCTAGATGTTCTAAGACTGGCACGTGCTGTGGATATTTATATTTTTTAACCAGTGAGTTCATCTAGCAGATTTGATGCAATTATGGTTTACAGAAAGAAAACTAGTATTGTCATAGGTTTGCCTGAAAAGTTCAACGGGGTATCCACACTTTGGACAATCTCTCACACAGAATTAGATGAAAGAAAACCAATGTGCTATTTAGAATCAATTCAGATCAGAAAGATTATTTTTATTCAGCCATGGCTATGAAGAATTCTCCTAACCTGAATAAGCATGGTTGCATTAATTTGCCAAAAGTTTGGGAGACTGTTATCTTAAAATCAACTCCTACATAACAGTAATACTTCCTTTTTGACAATATCAGAGGACATCAAATTAGGACTTTTGTTTTACTTACTCACTGTCACATGTAAACTATAACATGCTGCTTTGAAGTTGTTAGTTTGAAATCCAGTGAAATATAATCCAGTAAATAAACATTATTATTATTGTTATGTGATATCTCCAAGGAGTCAAGACTCATCGAGGAAGGGCACCTACTCTACAATTCTCCATCTTCACCAATGCCATCTAGTGTCTACCATCTTTTCTTATAAAATAGTTTGTTTGGTGTTGTTAATATCATTAAAATAAGTTATGAATACCATTCAACACCCAAGCTTGTCTATTAGATTGACAGAATCAGGTGTATAAAGGAATGTGTTGATTGCGTTGATGTTAATAAGGCTGTGGGAATGTACAAGATATGAAATATTTTTAAGCAATGTGTACAACAGTTAGCTATGCCCTTGACTAGTTATTTAATGAAAGTCTTGCAGTGCATAATATTCCTAAACAGTGGAAAGACAGCAAAATAGTACCACTTCACAAGCATGGTTCTAGGACAGAAGTTTCCAATTATAGACCAGTCTGTATCACTGCAGTTGTACTCAAAGAAATGGAGACATTGATTAACCCCCAACCGACCATGATGTTTATAGATGTCCAGCTAAATCTGGATACAATTCTGTAACACCTATATGGATAAGAAGTTCGATTATTATTATTTAACACCTCCAGGGAGTCCAAAGACTCATCGAGGGAGAGTGTGCCAACAGCATCAAACAATTGAACTCCTTCCAACTACTAACCATGCTCAAACTTGCTTAACTTTTTACATGAGCCATTAATAGCACAGAGGCTATACAATCGACCAACCTTTGCTAGCAATTGTCTCACTATTTCATCCACCTCAGCCAGTAGGGAGGTTAAGAATAAAACATGAGATTGGGTTGATGGGCATAAGATTCTTTATGATGGTCAGCATGGATTTGTAAAGAATAAGTCTTGTTTTAGCAATTTACTTGCATTTTATAAGTTAACAAGTGTGTTAGATAAGGGAGAATCATATACAGTGATATTCTTGGAATTTTCAATAGTGAAGCGTTCAGTAGATTACCACATAAGTTGGTGAACAAGCTGCAGAGGATGGGAATAAATAGTACACTGAAGTTCAGAGGGTATATTGCAAGTGTTGCAAAGACTGCACATCATAGTTCTGCTTTGATGCAAAGTACTCTAACATGTAAGGATAAGGAGGTGGTTGTACTCAGATTTGGTTACCTGGTTTTCATTGTGATGTGGGAACATTGGAGAGGATCCGGAGACAAGTGACTATGAAAACAACATTAGTACTCTGAAATGTTGTCTAAGGAGAGAGGCTGAAGGAATGTGGATGGCGGAGTTTGGTGGATAGGAGGAATAGAGGTGATGTGATAGAGACATTTAAGTTAGTGAGAGGATTTTATTGGATTAATCCGAAGGGATTATAAAAAGAGTAGAAGGCAAGAGAGAAAGAACCAGAGACAATCCCTGAAAGTTAAATAAGAGTCGAGTGAGGCAGAGTGTGAGAAGTAGATTTTTTACATGGAGAATTATGAGTGGATAGAACACATTATCAGAATATGTTGTTAATGGAGGAAATGTTAGGGATTTTAAGATTCAGTATGATAAATATGTTGTTAGTTGAATAAACCTCCCATGACTAGTCTGCCAATGAGAGGGTGTAATAATAATGAATTCTTATATCTCCATATTTGAACATTTCTGTTCAAATATCATCTCCTTCACCTGCCTTTCCACATTTCAGGTTTCTGGTAGCTTTTTCTACTTCAGCTATTGATAATATTCCGTGATTGCATTCCTCTTGGATATTTTGTATCGCTGTTCTTCCACTACTTATCTCATTTAATATTTTTTCAAAATATGCAGACATCCAGGATATCTTTAACTTTTGTTTCTCTGCCACTTTTATCATTCCTGATTTCTTTTACAGTACTTTAAAACATTTGGACTGAGTAGTTAACATATATGCTCTCCGTACAATTAGGCTGCTGGTTTGAATCCTTTTGTGAAATCCCCACATGCCCCGCAGGCACAGAGGTCTGACATACATCAGTTTACAGACCGAATTGGGAATGGCCATTCCTCAGCTCTAAAGGAGGTTATGGATCAGAAGGGTGAGTAAGTAACAGAAAATAACTTACTAACAGTTATTTTCTGTCATAGACAGCTTTGTATGTTATACAACTTTTCAGGTGAGTTTCAAAAACTAACTGGTTTTTTTGCCTGGAAAGCAAATATGCTAACGACTCGGCCAACTAGGCCACCTAACTCATAGTGATAAGTTCAAGGGTGGTCTGCAAAGTTCTCATCCTAACAATGTAAAAACGAATTTATAATTTCAAAATTATTTTTATTTTTCAACATAATCTCTCTTAAGACTAATACATTTATTTCAACGATGCTTCATTGCCATTATCCCTTCCCTGTAATGGTTCTCAGTAAGATCTGTAAAATACCCTTCTACAGCTGTAATGACCTCTTGATTCGAAGAAAAACCCTGACCAGCGAGGAAGAGTTTTAGTTTTGGAAAGAGATAGAAGTCAGAGGGAGCCAAATCTGGGGAATAAGGTGGATGTTCCAACAATTCATAGTGCAGATCCCTTAATTTTCCCATTGCCAAAACACCTTTGTGGTGTTTTGGCAATCAGGTGCATTGTCCTGATGAAAGATGATTTTTTTTCTTCTGCAAACCAGTTCTTTTCTCACGAATTTTCTCTTCTAGTCTGGTTAAAAGATCAGAATAATATTCCCCAGTTATTGTTTTACCATTTTCAAGATGATTAATAAACAAAATGACTTTAGCATACCTAAACACCGATGCCATGACCTTTCCTGCTGATCCGAAAACTTTTCTCTTTGGTCGCTGAACAACCGGCTTCTGTCCACTGTTTTGACTGCTGTTTGGATTCTGGTGTGTAATGGTCAGGGGAAAATTCTCCACGCTTGCTATGCTTGCTGCACAAGCTCATTACTGGAGAAAGAAGTAATATTTATTTACTTAATAGATGCATGCATTTATAAGCATTCCATTTAGGCTTTTATTTTTATAGACAGACGAAAGACGTCTTAAGCTTGCACGACAATAATTGAGCTTTGCGTTGTGTATCGAGGGCCAATGCTTGCTCATGTAGTTAAGCTACCTTGGTTTGCTCGGTTGTGGGAGCTTCCAGGTGCTCGCTGCAGCACTGTGATTTCATGCACGTGCATAGCCATTTCCACTCCCTCCACGTCGTCTCACCCTGTTGCTTAAACACAGGCCATACGTAGTCAAAAGTAGCTCTAGCTAGTGAGCTTCAGCCAGCTTTTACAAGTGTGCGTGATGTTTAAGTGAACTGCTTTGCGAGGGACTGTGTATGTAAACTGCTGCATTTATTAGTTTTCTGTTAATTTTGAGGCACTAAGATGGATACTGGATAGTCATTAGAAATGTGTGTGTTATTGACAATTTATTAAGAAATCCCTTTTCCTGGAGGAGTGTTCAGGAGAAAAGTGATATTGTAAAGAAACGCAAGCCATGCCCATCACTGCCAGATTTTAAAAAACTCATCACAAGGGAAAAAAACAGAGAATATGTTTGCTTGTTCAGTGATGGTCAGTACAAGAATACCCACTGATTAGTGGGATCGAATAAATTGAATAAGCTATTTTGTTGATAACAGTGATAACGGGGTGTGGTGCAAAGTGGTTTTAGCAACTTAAACACTTTGACATTGTCTGTTACCAGGCATGAAAAATCTTCCAACCATATTAAGTGTTTTCTTCAATTAAACAGCTTCGGAAGAACAAGAATTGATCACCAGCTTGATGAACAGAAATGTGTCAGTGATGTACTGCATAATGAAAAGGCAAAAAAAAAATCGCAAAATTCTGAAACGCTTAATAGATGTTGTCCATTACTTATCAAAGCTAGAGCTACCATTTCGTGGTCATCATGAGTCCCTGACGTCCGCAAACAGAGGAAATTATGTACAACTTCTTGATCTAATAAGTCAGCATGATCCTCTTTTGGTGACTCATTTGAAGGAGTCCTCTATTTTTAGAGGTACATCTTCAGCCATTCAGAACGACTTGATTGCTGCAATTACCTCAGTAGTTATGGAGGTAATAAAGAAAGAGATCGAGCAAATGGACTTTGTGGTGCTAATTATGGATGAAACTTCTGACATCATAAACAAGTCTCAGCTTTCGACTGTTCTTCGTTACATTGATGGCAACAATGAAGTTCATGAAAGATTTCTGGGTTTTACTGATGTGAGCCGAGATCACTCCGCTGCATCACTTTTCGAACACTTAAGTGCAGTTCTGAAGGAGTACGTGTGAGAAAAAACTCGTGGCACAGACAGATGATGGTGCTGCTGTCGTAGCTAGTCAAGTGAGTGGTTTAAAGAAAAGGATCCAAGAACAGTATCCACGCGTGACTTTCGTGCATTGTTACAGCCATTTGCTGAATTTAACACTACAGCAATCTGCTTCCAACATCAAAGAGTGTACAGTGTTCTTTCAAAATATGTTGAGTCTTACTGCTTTCTTCTCAAAGTCTACAAAGAGAACAGCTGCTCTTAAGAACTTTCTTGAAAGGAAATTGCCCACTGCAGTGCCAATGAGATGGAATTTCACTTCACATATTGTGAACACTGTGAAAGAGAATTATGGTATGATAGAGGCATTCTTTCAACACATTTTGGATGCTCCAGATGACTGGGACAGTGACGCAAGGTTTTTTAACTTGCTTACATAAGTTTTAACACTCGATTTCTACTGGTAGTATTTTCAAAGATTTTCTCATTTTCTGATGTTGTCTTTAAAATTTTGCAAACCAAATCTCTAGATATAAGGTATTATGCCAAAACAATTGAAGAATTCTCTTTAAATATTCAGACTATGAGAGAGGAAGGTTTCATGAGTATTTATGACAATGTTACACCTAATATCAATGTTTGTGAAGGGAAACCAAGTCATAAGAGACGTCATATATGTGATGACTCAAGAGTTAAGATTTAAGCGTCTTTTCAATGAAATCCTGGACATCGTTACAAATTCGAGGGCGCTTCAAATCTTTTGCAAATTTTCAGTTCTTTTCTCTCCTTAATTGTGAGTGTTTTGAAAACTACAGAAATAAATTCCCTGATAGTGATGTATCTGCAAAAAACCTATGGATCATTATTCGATATAGTTCGCTTAAAGGCTGAACTAAGTGTAATGTACGCATTGTCTGAATTCAAGGACAGAAGCATTTCAGACAATGAATTTCATTTACACCAATAAAGTGTACTTGGGTGTGCCTGAGGTTTTCAAATTCATAAAGTTGGTAGTAAGTATTCTTGCCATGACATCCTCTGCGTAACACTCATTTTCGGTGCTAAGGTGCATTAATACATACTGCAGGTCAACCCAGGGACAAGAAAGACTGTCATCGTTAGCTCTTTTATCTATCGAGAAAATGTTGCTTGAGAAAATTAAGTTGCAACCAACTTTTTATGACTATGTTATTAACCAGTTCATAAAGAACCACCATAGGGTAGAATTTGTATTCAAGTAGGTCAGCTAAATTGAAAAAGTTAGAATATCATTTGTAAAATAAATGTTGTATGATTAAATTTGTATGATTAAATGTACATAAATTTCTAAATATATAGTTAAATGGTCAGTAATTTATTATTCCGCTAATCAGACTTCAATCACACCTCTCATTCCCTGAATGATAACAAGAGCAAGTGTGAATTTCAAGACCAACATTCGCCCCTGGTAACGGTGAATCCAAGTCTCATCTATAGTAATAAACTGACCCACAAAATCAGTTTTTATTCTTGTTAAAATGCTCCAAGCACTGTTCAGAGATTTTCATGCGAGTGCATTTTTGATCTGCTGTGAGCAAGCACACCACCCATCTTCCGCAAAGCTTTTTCATGTACAATTCTTCATGCAAAATATATCCTACATGTTCTTTTGAGCCTATAGTCTCAGCAATTTCACGCACGTTGATTCTCCAGTCATCCAATACCATATTGTGCACTTGATCAACGATTCCTGGTGTTGTTACACTTTTTGGACATCCTTCACGTGGATCATCTTCAAGTCTGGTACAGCCGCATTTAAACTCTGCAGCCCATTTCTTAATTATTGAAAACAACGGAGAAGAGTGCCCATAAACTTTTATGAACTTCGAATGAATTTCTTTTGGTGTTAAATCTTCTTTTACAAAGAATTTTATAACCGCACGATACTTAATTTTATCCATTTCAAGGGATACAGACAACACTTTTGCTTCAGACAGCTGTATAAAATAAACACTTGATAGAATGACTTGCAATTTCACATAGATGCTTATGATGAATGGTTCTAAGTTTTTTCTAAGTTGGTACAAAAAAATTGTGCCGACGGTGTTGCCATCTATGGTCGAGGCCAAGAACCTTTCAGACCACCCTCATAGGTACTTTTGAAATGCTTTTCCTTTATCAAGACTTCCTTTACTTCGTGGTTACACAGTGATCAGAATTCATTATAAAAGTTATGGAAACAACTACCATGTTAGAGTAAAATTTCAGTTTAATATAAACCAAAATAGAAATACAATTTTATTAATACAGACCAGTATTTTACAATAAAAACAATTATTCAAACCTAGCAGTAAACTAAAATAATCACTCAACTTTTCGACCTTCACAATTAAGTCTTCATTTGGAGTATACACAAAGAAACAATCTGCACTACAGTCTATGTGGTATACTAAAGATACATTGATTTGGTCAACTGTTAAAACTACTGGCCTGACCTCTGAAAAGAAAGCAACCCCGACTTTAGGACTCTGAGCAATTATTTCAACTCTTATTGGCTACTGTTCATACAGTTTTGTTTTAATTTGTATATACAAGGTGTGTTCAAAAAAAAAAAGACCGAATTTTTGCTATGAAGACTTTATTATTCATTTTACAACATTTTAAGCACTATTCCCTTCAAAGTAGTCCATTCTACTGGCAATATGCCATTCCCAATGTTTATTCCATTGTTGGAATGCTTCCTGGAATGCACTTTCTGTAGTGGTGCACAGTTTTCTTATCACATCTTACTGAATCTCTTCTATGGTTTGGAAACAACATCCTTTCAAAGTGGTTTTAAGTTTGGGAAACAGGAGAAAGTCTGCTGGGTCTAAGTCAGGAGAATAGGGTGGATGGGACACAACAGATGTCTGATGTTTTGCCATATAACTGCAAATGAGGATCGACGTGTTAACTGGCACATTGTCATGGTACAACATCCAAGTCTGGTTTTTCCCACAATTCAGGCCTCTTCCCGTACGCAGCATCTCCCAAACACACTAAAACTTCCTGGTACGACTCTTTGTTTACCATCTGACCACGTGGTACAAATTCGTAATGGACAATGCCTTTCCAATCAAAAAATGCAACTAACATTATCTTGATCTTTGATCGACTCATCTGTCAATGCTTAAACCACTCATAGCACTACATTCTTCTCATAGAGTCCTCCCTGTATGCTTGGTTAAGCAACTGAAATATCTCCATAAAATTTTTACCAAATTTGCAGCAAAATTTTACACACACACGTTCTTCAAGCTCTTTTATTGTCATTTTGTCACTAATCCGACGAACAGCTTATGCATGTGCTCACTTCAGTGGATGTAACTCGATGACTAATGCTCATAGCAAAACAGGGAAAATGGGAGTTTGTTATCAAAACCTGTCATTAGGTGCACTCAGTAGCTAGCTGCAGCACACTCTGTGTGCCGATTGGCTCTCTATTTAAAATGTTCGGCCTGTTTATGAACACGCCTCATATACTTATATGAGGCCTGTTTATTAACACGCCTCATATACTTATATGAGTAATTATGCAAAACATGTTGCTATCTAGCTTAATTAATTTTTTGCAGCCCAGATAATAATAATAACAGGACTCTAGCATTGATGTAGTAAGGGCTTTTTTTTTTCTTTCACCGAATCAGTGTAACTTTACGATATCATATAGATTGTAATGCAGTTTGTTTCTTTGTTTATATGCGTATACTTCAGATTATGACCTTCATGTAAAGGTTGAAATGTCAAGTGATTATTTTGATTTATATTAAATTGAAGTTTTACTCTAACATGGTAGTTGTTTCCGTAATTTTTATAATGAATTACCAAGACTTCTATTTAACCTCTTGAATTCACAGTTCAGTTTTTTGTTCTTGAAAACAACTACATATGCCTCCCTGGCTGGATTGATTAGTATTTTCTTGATTAAAAATCAGAAAATTATTAAACTGATATCCACTAAAACATAATTAGACAGTAGGATATAAATTATGTTAGTTAAATATAAAGAGCCAATAGGCTTCATCTCGGCATACATTTCTTAGGAAATGTGTTTTAACATTATGGAAAATACCAAAAATAGTGATCAGAACTTTCCCCACCTTTGCAACGAGTTGCCCGAGATTGTACTACGTACTGGGACTACTTGCATTAGCTCACGCTAGTAATCGCCAATACTTTTATAGTTTACTATATTCGTCACGAAACTCTCTGATTCCAATCTTTGAGTTTCTTATTCGGTTTTAAAACAATGTGGGATTTAATATCCCCTTAATTTGGATAATATAAATTATGTGCTTAGAAATACTGTTTTTTTGCACCTCTTTAGACGTCTTTCAAATGAAACAATTGGGACATATTCATATTAAATATGGAAAAAAAACCTCTAGCGATGGCCTCTTGTTCTACCCCATGCCTCTCTCATTCTATGAAAAAATCTTTTCTGTGTCAACCTGATAACAACCTCTGACTAGCTTATATGTCTCAATCATATCCCCCCCCTTCCTCCTGTTCACGAGCATTGCATTGGAATGCAATTTGCATTCTCTCAATCTGGCCTTGTACTCTACATTCCAAATACCGCTGACAACCTTTGTGAATCTTCTCTGGATCCTTTCCCACATGATCTTGTCACCATGAAACCCTGGCAACCAGACCTGCACACAATAATCCATATGAGGCCTGATCGAGGTCTCATATGGATTGTGCACAGATCATAACCTCTTTATTTCTGCATGTCAAGGTCTTCCACATCATTGCTGTTATCTCATGTGATATCTTCACAACTTGTGCAATGTGGCCTCTGAATTTCAGGTCCTTGGCCACCATCACACCTAGATCTCTCATCTTCTCTACATCCTTTCAAGTTTCCCCATCAAGTGTATATTTGAATCCCATCATTGCTTACCAAATTTCAAAACCTTACACTTTGCAACATTGAACTAATAGTTCTACTTACCTGCCCATTCAAGTCCTCCTGCAAGGCCATAACATCTTGACTGTGCATTGCTCTTCCCAATTTTGCATCATGTGCAAGCAGCTGCACATCACTAGTTAAACCTATCCCAATATTATTAATATACAAGTTGAACGACAATGGTCCCAAAACCTACTCCTTGAGTACACCACTAGTGACATTCCTCTTACAGGATACCGCACCCCCCCCCCCATATACAACTTTCTGGTACGTCTGACAGCCAGTCACTGTTCCAACTCAGAAGTCTGTTATCCAATCTCATCTGTTTCAATTTATTTAATAGTTCGTTGTGTGGGAGCCTATCAAAAACTTTTGCAAAAGCCAAGTACACCACTGTATATGCATTTACCCTGTCCAAGGTATTTGTCATCTTGTTATAGTACATAAGTAAGTTAGTAAAACATGATCTCCCCCCCCCCTTAACAAACCCATGCTTATAACCACAAAGAATACTGCTGTTTTCAACCCAATTTTGTATCCTACTTTTCACCAAACTCTCCAGTACCTTCACCACAACTCTAGATATACAGATTAGCCTATAATTTGACACCACAGCTTTATCACCACCTTTATGCAGTGGAACAATTTTATCTTCTTTCCACTCCCTTGCAACTTGTGCTGTTATAAGACTTAATAAACAAGCATGCCAGGGCCACTGCTAATTCCCTGGAACATTCCCTTAAGATGTGTGGTGATATGTCATCAATTCCTATCGCCTTATTCACATCAAGGTTATTTATTTCCTCAAATACCTTCTTACTCACAGTTAAGCCATCCTATCCTATGTCCTCTACACTTAAGTTCCTCTTGATTCTATCCTGTTCAGGATGAAACACACTTATAAATTGAACACTGAATACCTACAATGTCTTCTGCAGCAGTTACCATTCTACCATTTTCATCCATTAATATCATCTTACCATGATCACTCTTCCTTCTACTTTCCACATATCTACAAAACTCTCAAGAGTTTTTCTTTGCCTGATTTGCCAATTTCTGCTCGTACTCTACTTTTGTTTTCCTTACTGAGTCACTCTCCTGGCATGTTCTTTATAATTAGTTTCATGGAATATGCAATCTACACTGCCATTCAAGATTTCATGCTAAAGCCCTCATTCATTCATTTTACACTTACCTTAATCAGCCTTTTGGCCTTCAGAATATATTCACACATTGATGCTGTTATGTATTTCTTTGTCAGTTCCCAAGCAGCATTTATTTTCTTACTGCTCAACTCCTCGTTCTATGTTCCTCCTCATTGGTGAGAGTTTTGCACTTTCCTCTCACCAACTGGAGGAAAGTGCTAAACTTCACTCAGTTATATCCTCTGATGAAATGATCAGATCTAAAACTCTTGATCCTTTATTATCCTCCTTTACATGCTGCCTGAGATAGTTATCTCTCAAGAACTTGAGAAATTTATTTCCTTATTCCCAAATGCTATCTCTTCATTCCAATCTACACTGCCATAATTAAAATCACCCATAATACTTACCCTTCATTTGTTCACTAATCCAAGTTGTTTATACATTTCTTATGTGAACTTAATTCCCCTACTATCATCAGCAGCACCCCCCCTCCCTTCTTGCCCTTTCAATCCTTTATGATATCATCTCATTCAACATGTTTCACATATTCCAATGATTTTGGGGTAAATCACTGAAACCATTTCATTCCCATCATATCTGATACTTCTGGCATTTGTAAACAAACAGCAGTTCATTTTTAGGTTTATAACCAGTCCTACCCATGCCACTGGTCAGTTGTGATTTCCCCATCATACCTGCCCTTGCCCAGTCACCTTTATTGCCACTCAGTCTCGATTCCCCTACCCACATTACAATATGCTCCATCTCCACACATTCACTGCTACTTTTAACAATCACTCTCCCTATGCCATGTCACCCTGTCCACCCAGGCTCTTCCCACATTTCCCTATTTCTCTTGCATTCCCATTTTCTCTTCTTCTCTCACATTATCATCACTTCCACTGCCTTTATCTGATTTTATGCAGATAAAATGTTAACAGAAATCATTTGTAAACAGTTTTTATTAACTTATACATTTATATTCAAAAGGTTGAGTAAAATCTAAATTTATAACTAAATTTGACTTCACTTTCCATGAAAACTAGGAGGTAATATACTTTTGCCAGACCCATTTTTGAACTGACTGGATTAATTTAAAAAACATTTATATTGTTGGAGGGAAGGGCAGAGAAAATGTCCATTTGTTCTTCAGTTTTATCTGATTTTAAGAATATTTTATATTGTATGTAATAATATTTGTTAGAACATAAAATTAACAAAAGTGCTTAATTATTGAAATTAAATGCTTTTAGTTTGTAAATTCAAAAAAATATTTTTTACATTTCTTAGTGGAACGTGGAAAGAAAAGCAGTTTAAGTTATACAACTATGATTCTTTGGGCATTACTCCTGAATGTGGACATCTCCATCCATTGATGAAAGTCAGGACAGAATTCCGCCAGATATTCTTAGAAATGGGGTATGAAAAACATTTTTTGAATAATAATACTCATTCAGATAAATACTTGTACATCTTGGCAGATTTTTTGAGACCACAATGTATTTTACCTGCTTAAATAATTACAACACAAATTCTTGGCTATTCAGTCTGCTTTGGGCTTTTGGTGGAGTGGTTAGTAAAGAGTTTTTTTTTTGTAGATGTGTGTTTGTGGGGGGGGGGTGTCAGGAACATATGCTTCCAAACATTTGCCATTGTATGCTATATATTTTATGTTGTTCTAAATTGTATCTGTGGATTTTTTATATTGTTTAGCTAAAAGGATAAGTAAATACAATTACTTACTAGATGAGAATTTATTAATAAAAAAATTATTAATGTAAAAATCTCACAGAATAGTTTTACCTGTTATGTTTGTTTTTTACAGTTTTTTTATACATACTGAGTAAAAATATTATTAATGAGAAATACATTTTTATGTGATAAGATAATCTAAAAATATATATGCATGTATTTGCATACATATGTATTTAGTAATACATATATTTATGTATTTAGTAATTTGCATACATATATATTTATGTATTTAGTAATGCATTATATGCTTAGTATTACTGTAGCTACCATGTGGTTAAATGTTAGCATAATAATGGAGATTTAAATGAATTTTAAGTAATAAAATACATGCCTACCATCTATTGTGATCCTTAGGAAATAACATAAAAATGTATGTGTATTATATTATAAAATGATTTGTGTTGTTTCCTTTAGTGCATTGGTTCTCAACCTTTGTGAGAGCGTGGCCCGGTAAAAGAATTTAACGGGAATTTAGTATTTTTTTTTATAAGACGAGGGCCCGATCCCAATAAATTTACTCATAAATACCTTTCCAATTTTTTTTAAACTTCATACATTAAACATAAGTATTAATAATTAATTATGTTATAATCATAAAGGATATTAGTACATTTATGTATATGGTGTGGCAGGTTGATAAATATAAAATTACATTTAAATCAGTTATCAATCACTGGACTAATGAAATCTTGTAGGATATTGGAGTTTCCTCATTAAATTAATTTTTGCTGATTTTCATTGACATATCTCTTGTAGATAAGCTTATAAACTGGTAATACATGTCTATTAAATTATTTCAGGAAATTACAATGTATACTAGAATATTAATTAAAAGAAACTTGAATCAACACTTCCTATATTTTGGCAATGGCATATCGCCATGTTCATGGGAACATAAAACTATGACACATGCACGCAGGCACTAACAACGAGCAAATGAAGCAGAAGAGAGAAAAACTAACATTGTTCCTAGAGTCCTAGAGGTTCTCCCTAGCGAGCTATATTGGGTTGTCTTGGCTGTTGGACTGATGTTCTCATGATGCAAGCTTCCCAAATTTGGGGCAGTCTCATGTACCCAAATTTGTTGAGGTTTGGAAAGTTCTTTAGAGCTGAGGCTGATTCCATGAACAATCTTTCGTATTTAAATTTACTGTGATGTAGTAAAGTGAGCCACCTTTAGGACTCTAGGAACAACATTAGCTTTTCTTGCAGGCATAGACTTCTGTGGCTAATTGGTTCAAAAGACATATTTCAGTGATTACACCACATTTTTTATGATTCAGTTATACAGTATACTGAAATAATAGTTTCCAACAAGTTGTCGTAAATCGTAGGATTTACATCTTTGGGGTAAATAGTATAACTTAAAGTTTAAACAAGTGAAATTAATAAATATAAATCATAACTGTCTGGCTATTCATAAACTCAAATAACAGAATGCAGATATAAAACGTTATTGATGTTGAACAATACTGGATGATGTCACATGTTCTCGTTCATACAGTCCGAGCTCAGATTGAGGTAGATTTTTTTATTAGAGCTGACCATGCTTGATGGAGAATTAAACCTTGATTTTTATTTCATTGGGTTGGGTTTTTCAGCATATTAGCAGCTTCTTTAAATTTTCTTATGTAGCAGTTTTTTGCCAGAGTACATTGTGTCCAGTGGAAGTGGTATGGAAAGCAAGACCCGTTTTTTGTTCTCTTTTGTATTGTACGTCTTTTTGGTGTTCAGCCATTAGCTTTTCTCTTCTGCCGTATTAGCTCATTTTTAGTGCCTGCATGCACATGTCATAATTTTATGTTCCCATGAAGATGGTGATGTGACATTGCTGAAATATAGGAAGTTTGATTAAAGTTTCTCTTAATTAATATTCTAGTATACGTTGTAATTTCCTGAAACAATTTAACATTTCCTGAAATAATTTGACATATCCCATTCTGATCAACAAAAATGTATATAATATTATTCAGTGTAAAATTGATTATTGTATTCTTAAATTAATTTTAATGATGTTGTTTTGGGGAAAAAAAAAATGGTAGTGAGAAAAATATTTATGCATTGTAACTCACCATAGAAGTCAGCTGAGCAGGGGAAGCAGCAGAAGGATGTCAACCTGTTGGTGAAACACTTATCACATACACATGCCAAATATTTATATATGCAAAGTATGTAATTTAATAAATAAAAATGTATGAATCTCTCAATTCTAAACATTTTGAATTAATATTTTGAATTTAAAAACGCAACTCTTTACCAGAGCAATTATAAGTTATTGAAAAAGTTAAACTCATCATCATCATCATCATCAAATTCTTGTCTTCTACCCTCAAGGGGTGTACAGGATATAATAGTACTACATGAAAAATTTATGTCATTACTAACTTTCTATCTGCTATTTTCCTCCAAATCAGTCTGTTACATGTCAAGACTGTCTTTTAAGGCACATTTTACTGTATCAATCCACCTATATGTAATCAAGACACCTACAGATCCTCTGGGTCTTTTTTCTGCCAAGCTGGCTGAGAACACTTGTTTTGCTAATCTTTCCTCTCCCATTCTGTTTAAGTGTCCATACCACCTGAGATTAGCTCTGCTAATGCATTTCTGGATGGTAACAATGTCAAGTTCTTTCCTAATATCCTCGTTTTTAATATAACTGAGGTCTCCTCTCAGTTATATAGATTTGACCCTTAAGCACCTATTGTAACCTAATAGATAATAATAATAATAGTAAGGTTTGATATAGTAATGTTTTTTTCCACCAGAGATCAGGCCAATAGTTTTAATAGTTGACCAGTAACTTTAGCATACCATGTAGATTGTAGTGCAGCTTATTTCTTTGTATATATGTGTATGCTTCAGATGATGATCTTAATGTGAAGATCGAAACATTGTGTTGGTCGGTTTTCGGTACACCTTCCATCATTCTATTAAATTTATTCTGGAACTTGAAAGAGAAAAACAACTACCGTTTTTAGACATCTTTATCAAAAAACAAATTGATGGCAGTATAAATCTATCGGTGTACAGAAAACCGATCTATACGGGTCGCTACCTACATTTCAGCTCCTCTCACCACATCTCACATAAACTCAGCATTGTACATATGTAAAGAAGAGAGCGATTCGCATCACAACAGACAACGAGACCCTTCAAGATGAGTTAACATTAATTTCCAACAATCTATACTTGAACGGCTATCCAAGAAGACTAGTCAATAAAATCCTTTTCTCTGAACCACCACGAAGAGAACAAGAAGATATTCAATATATAAAAACTATTGCATTTCTGTTTGTAAGTGGCATCTCCTACTTGCCAACCTCCTCAAACAACACAAAATAAGAGTAACATTTAAACCAATAGAATCTATTCGTAAACTACTAATATCTCCAAAGGACAACCATCCTTTCTATAAATATGTTGGAGTTTATAATATTCCATGTTCATGTGGCTCTAGTTACATCGGGCAGACTTCGAGAAGCCTTGAAATCAGGCAAAAGGAGCACATTGGCTATGTCAAAAACAACAGACAGGACATTTCTGGCCTATCATTTCTCTACAACTAACCATGTCATCGAGTGGGACAAAAGTTGTTCCCCTTACTTAGAGGAAGATTACCATTCAAGAATTTTCAAAGATGCAGCCACAGTCGCCCGTTCTACTGTCAACCTTAACAGAAATCAAGGCCTAATACTCCCAGAAATATGGAAAACCCTAATCAGAACTTTAAAAACGGAAGAAATAAACTTTAATACAAACTACAGAACGTTCCTTAGCAGCAGCTAGCTAATCTTGTACATGCAATACGTGTTTCACACACGTTCGATACTATTTTATTTGTAATTATTCTATTCAGTTTTTTACAGTTATACTTGTCAGTTTTATAGTTACACATAATTGTGAGATTGTTTCAGCCTATATGTAAGTGCCCTGAAGATGCCAACAGTTAAAGTATGGCAAAACTAATTTGTTAGGTCAATAAAATTGATCAACACTTTATCTGTAATTTTTAAATCTGTAATTATTAATACATATCACCTCTCCTTCTATCCACCAAACTCTGCTGTCTGCATTCCCTCAGCCGATCCTCATAACTAACATTGTACAGTCCTGAAGCTGTTTTTGTTATCCACCTTTGTGCCCTTTCCACAGTTAATTTATCCTCTTCGAATCCTGGGGACCAAATATGAGAACGATAGTCTAAGCGTGGTCTGATCAGGGTCATCATCAAATTCCTGCCATGTACCCTGAAGGGGGTGTTCAGAATATGATAGTACTACATGAAAAATTTACATAATTACTAACTTCCTATCTACAATTTTCCTCCAAATCAGTCTGTTACTTGTCAAGACTCCAACATTACCAGATCTTATAATTCTATTGTCTAAGGTACTTTGTACCGTATCAATCCACCTATATCTTGGTCTGTCTCTGGGTCGTTTTCCTGCCAACTTGGCAGAGAACACTTATTTTGCTAATCTTTCCTTGCCCATTCTATTTAAGTGACCATACCACCTGAGATTAGCACTGCTAATGTATTCCTGGATACTGACAATGTCAAGTTCTTTCCTAATATCCTCGTTTTTAATAGATATTGCCATTGATGCCATCTGTTCATGCCTCTAATCTTTCTCAGGACTCTCATATCTGCAGTCTCAAGTCTTTGGTCAAGTGTTTTCCTTCTGACCAACCTCTCAGATCCATAAGTTAAAACTGGTTTGAACACTGTCTTGTATACAGCTAATTTAGTGTTCTGACTAATTTCTCTCTTATTCCATATGAATTTATTCTATTGACTTCCTACCATACCAGCTTTGTTGATTCTGTTGTATATTTCCATATTTAATTTACCATCTTCACTAAAAATCATGCCTAAATAGCTGAAATGTTTCACTTGTTCCACAGATTCTCCATTCACAACACAGTTGACATTTTCATTGATTCTGCCTATTTTCATTGTCTTTGTCTTTTTATTGCTGACCTTCATACCATATCTATTACAACAGTTATTCAATTTAGTCAGAGAATCTTGCAGACTTGTAGTGGATTTATTTAGAAGTATAACATCGTCCGCATAAAGCAAAGAGCTGACATTAACATCTCCAATTTTGATATCATGTTTAATTCCACTTTCCTTCATAATGTGATCCATATAGATAATGAATAACAGAGGGGATAATGTACATCCTTGTCTCACACCAGATTTAACATTAAACCATCTTCCTGTACTTCCTTCAATTTTAACTGCTGACTTACAACTCAAATAAAGACTTAGTATTGCTTGATATAATGCCCCATTACCACCATATAACTGTAGCATATTGAATAGCTTCTCTCTTGGCACCTTATCATATTCCTTTTCCAGATCGACAAAACTTAAATACAGATCTTTGTTATATTCGGATGCTTTCTGAACTATTTGTCATAAAGTGAAGATTTGATTTTGACAACTTCTATTTGGCCTGAATTCAGCTTGTTCTTCACCAAGCTTTTCTTCCACAATTCTTCTCAACCATTTCTCAAATATACTTGCATAGATCTTGCCAGGAACACTCAGTGGGGAAATACCTCTGTAATTCTCACATTCAGTTTTATTTCCCTTTTTATATATCGGTACTAGAGAGCTCTACTCCAATCATCAGGAATTCATCCCTCTGTCCAGGCATTCTGAACTATGCAGTGCAGCCACTGTAAGACTTTTATACCAGCATACTATAGCATTTCTGGTCGAATATCATCTACTCTTGCTGCTTTTCCACATTTTAAGCCTTTGATGGTTTTTTCTACTTCAAGTATGGATATGTATTCCTGACTGCATGCCTGGTCAGTGTTTTTTATCACTGTGCTGTCATCACTGCTTGTTTCATTTAGCAAATTTTCAAAGTAATTACTCCATACTTAAAGGATATCTTTTTCTTCCATTTCCATTTCACCTTTATCATCTCTGACTCCTTTTACAGCACTCTTTCCTCCATTCCTAAGCTTCTTCAACAATCTCCAGAATATTTTGCCACCTTCTTGATATTTAAAATATCAAGAAGGTTCCTCAAAATCCTCCCATGACTTTTGTTTAGCTAGTTTTACACACTGTTTAGCTTTCTTACATTTGTCTCTGTATTCTCTAAGAGCACAAGCTGACTTATTTGCCATGATCTTTTGATATGCTTTCTTCTTTTCCTTCACTGCCTCTTTAACTTGCTGTGTCCACCATATGTTCTTAATTTTTCTATCATTGCAGACAACCTCACCACATGCCTCTCTGGCTGAATCAATCAAAGTTTTCTTCAAGGCTTGCCACTGAATCTCCAAGATTTGATTCCTGTTCTCAAACGCTTTCATTATTTTCTTCAATAATCTTTGTGTATTTTAGTCTACAGTTCACATCTGAGAGCTGCTCAACTTTTATTTGCTTTAAAACTTTCTTACATGTTATTCTTTTCATTACAAAATTCAATTTTATCCTCCTCAAGACTAAATAGTGATCGCTTCCAATTTCAAGTCCTCTATACACTCTGGTGTCTCTGCACCAGGGAGAAAACATCACTATCAACAATAACATAGTCACTGAGACTTTTCTTATTCCTTGTCTCTTCTCTCCATGTGAATTTGTGCACATTTTTATGTTGGAACATGGTGTTAGTAATAACCAGTTAATGTTCTAAGCAGAAATCCAACAGGTATTTGCCATTATTATTAGCTTTGCTCTTTTCTCCCAATTTTCCCAAAATATTTTTTTATGTCTGACAATCACTTCCTGCTCTGCTTTAGATCCCCAACAAGCGCCAACTTTTTCTTTTTCATTGTGTCAGTAGCTTTCTCTAGACCCTCAAGAAATTCCTCCACTTCTACCTTAGTACAGCCTTCTGTTGGACCATAGGCACAAATAAGTCTCATTGTCCAGTTCCCCATTCTGATATTTGCCCAAATCACTCTTCTTGACACTGCCTGCCATTGAAGAAGATGAGTCTCGTATTTTGTGTTGAATACTATGGCTACTCCTTCTTTTCCTCGATTGTCATTTACTGAATATAACATTTTGTATTTATTTCTCAGAAAGATCTCACCAGTTTTTGTGTTTTTTGTTTCAGTCACCCCCTATTATGTCGATCTGGTACTTATCTAATTCCTCCGCTAGCTCCATTTCTTTGCCATTCAGGCTTCTTATCTTAAACTCTGGTGATGTTGAGTTGGGGTGTGTTTTCAGATTTTTTCCAGTAGCTGACTTTTCGCTGTTCACCCTGGTTCCCTGGTGAAAACAATGGGAACCTTGTTTAACCGGCCGAAGACCCAGCCAGCATAAAATTTTGTCATGTTGTACCATCGTTTTGTATTTTGGTTTAACCAATAGGAATACAATTTGGTCGACTAAATCCCAAATTGTCAGCCCATCCTCGTTCGTTCATTATCCAGGTAGATACCCAACAGGGTGCACCACGAGAAGGTGAGGATTGGACGTTAGGTCAGAAGCCCTGGTCGGTTCTCTGCATTCCTTTAAAGGCTATGTGGAGGTCTCCTCCCAGTTATGCAGCTTTGACCCTTAAGCACCCCCTGATTAGGGTATTATCATTCCATTGTATAAGAGTGTATATATATATATAGGAATGATAACTCTTTTATCTCTGCAGGTCAGCAATCCTTGTGTTACCTTCATCACCTTTACAATATGTCTCCTGAATTTCAGATTTGTATCAATCATCAACCCCCAGATCTCTTGTCTCCCCTACTTCCTCCAGTATAGATACTCCAATAGAGTATGCAGTGTCCCATCAATGTGTCCCAAACCTCAAGACCTTACATTTTGCTGCATTAAACCAAGATCCCCATTCATATGCCCATCCATCTAGCTTATTCAAATCCTCCTGCAGGGCTACCATATCTGCACTATTACTTATAACCCTTTCCAGCTTCACGTCATCTGCAAACAACTGAATATCTCTCCCCCATGCAATCCAATGTGGGACTCCACTTGTAACCCTCTGCCTCCTTGAAACTGCCCCACCATACACAACTCTCTGATACTTATCGGATAGCCAATCCTGAATCCAGTTGACCAACCTGACATCCAAACCCATGTGCTACAACTTAAATATCAGCTTATCATGTGGAACCCTGTCAAATGCCTTCTCTAAATCCAAGAAAATGGCAGTATATGCCTTTCCCTCATCTACTACTCTTGTAACTTTATTATAAAATGCTAGCATATTACTAAAACAAGAGCTTCCCTTCACAAATCCATGTTGAATATCTCAGATAACATTACCTGAATCTGCCCAGTGTTGTATACGGTCCCTAACTAATTTCTCCGAGATCTTAACAACTACTGATACACAAACTGGCCTATAATTAGACACTTCCTGTCTGCTACCGCCCTTATGCAATGGCACTATTTTTCCTTCCTTCCATTCCCTAGGCACCTTTCCCATAGCCAGACTTTCATTGAAAAGCCAGGTCAAAGGAGCTGTCAGTTCTTTAGCACATTCTCTCAAAACTCGTGGTGAAATACCATCCAGTCCCACAGCTTTACCGACATCCAGAGTACTCAGTATTTGAAACATGCTCTCCTCCTGCACCTCTAAGCCTTGAACCTGCCTTTTCCCTCTAGTATTGAAATTTACTCCTCCAGTATGAAATGCGCAAATAAAGTGTTCATTGAACAATTCCACTATGTCTCCTCTGCACTCTATTCCCATTTTTATCCCACAATGTCATTCTTCCACAATCATTTCTCCTTTTACTGGCCACATAGCTAAAAAATTCCCTAGGATTTTCTTTGGATCTTAGGGCCAATCTCTTCTCATATTCCAGTTTCACCTTACTTACCATACTAGTCACTCTACATTATATTTGCTATTATTCAGCAGTTATTCAACTGAATACCATCATTTACACACACAGTAAAGAGCTGAGATAAATATTTCCAATTTTGATACCAAGTCTACATTATATTTGCTATTATTCATGATCTATAGGGAGCATGTTATGAAGAAAGGTAGCATAGTAGACTTGGTATCAAAATTGGAAATATTTATCTCAGCTCTTTACTGTGTGTGTAAATGATGGTATTCTGTTGAATAACTGCTGTAACAAGTTTGATATCAAAAACAGTCATAGAAAGACAGAAACTGTGAAAATAGGCAAGTGCATTAAAAACATTAGCTACATCCTGAATGTACTTGTAGATCAAGTAAAATATTTCAACGTTTAGGTACAATTTTTAGTGATGTTGGCAAAATTAAAGTTAGATTTATTAGTTTAAGTTTCATGGCACTTGAAAACTCCAATATATTTCATCCAAAGTTTGTGGACATTGTCAGGAAAATACACCATTAACTATATTCAAAACAAGTCATAAATCATGGATATATTGTCTTGTGTCTTGATCACAGCCGAAGCATATGGTATTACACTATTAGAGTTCAAAGGAACAGTTGTAAGTTGCATAGATTAAAATAATAAAATAATTATTATTTAATTTTTTTTTAAAAATCGGAAGCCAACCTTTACTGACAGATACATTTACTCATCCTCGCATCATCATTCATCATAAAACATGAATATTATCAAGAGTGTTATACACAGAGCTCATATAATCTGCTCTTCTGATCCCTTTCGTTACATGAACTGAATAAAATTAAAAGTAATCTGATATATAATGGATACAACAAAACTACCATTCAAAAAATTATTGATATTTATCATTCTTCTACCAGACTGCAGTCTGATGTGAAAAGAATTTAATTACTATACCGTAGAGCAGTGTTTCTCAAAGTGTGGTACGCGTACCCCTAAGGGTACGCAAAAGGTCATTAGGGGATACGTGGCAGTTTTCAGCTATGCATAATTAAAGAAGTCATTATATTTTTCAACAAACACTGCACGGGATAAAACTGCACTAACTAATGAATCACATCCCCTCTCCAACAGAAACTGCTGTACACCAAGCAAAACCATATGTTGCCGGTGGAACATATGGTTTTGCTTGACACTACCCCGTCATTAATGTGTTAAAACTAAGAAATTTTTAGTGAATGTGTTTTAGATATTATAGAATTCAGTTGAAGGGAATTAGCATTTCAACTCAACTGTTGAAATGCTAATTTGTCTTTGGTTCACACTATCTTTTGTTAACACCGCACCAATCATATGCAGTTCTTCACTGCTCTACGTATCTCAAGTCTTGTAAATTACTGGTAATTTTTGCTTAAAATAATTGGAAAGAAGATGACACTATTTGGGTAGATGACTTTGACGATGCACACAAAGAAACTGTTCTCGATGCCAAAAGTAGCGATAGCGAGTAGGAGCTTCTTGGCAAGTCGCACAATTTTCAGTTTTTTTCTGAAAACTTTAGTTTCTAAAAATTCCCACACATATCTCGCAACACAATTTTTTTAGCTTTAATTTTGGCAAAAAAAGTTAGTTATGTAATTGAATAAATGTTTTTTTTTTTTTTTTTTAGCTTTCAAATTCTTACGTATGGATCATTGGTTAAAGATTGGATTTGTAAAACCCCCAAAAGAGAGCAATATAGCAAATACAAGTAGCTGTAAGCAACAAGAAAACATTGATATTGCATCTGGATCAAATGAAATTGATGAGTGTGTCATCTGACATCTCTAGAGAACCAAAATTTAAAAATAAATCATATTTTTTGTTTACATGAACATACAAATTCAAATAAAATAGTTATTTAATTTTAATTAATATTTTAAATTAATTTATTATTTTAATTAATGAATGAATTTATTTTTTAATTAATTAGGTTAATAATGAAAATTTAAGAAGGGGTATGCGGATATCTAAAGTTTGAGAAACACTGCCTTAAAGGAACCCTTGGAACAAATATCAAGAGTTCTTTCTAAATTCAATCTATATGCTTCTTTCAAACCAGCTCAGAAGCTGTCTTATTTCTTACACCATCATAATTACCACCTCTTTTCTTAGCAGGTATTTATCAAGTACCCTGTTCAGGCCATCTTTTCTGTTTTGAACAGACTGGCTATCCTGCCTTGATTTAAACTGAAGAATATCAAGAGCATATTGTATTTTTGAAACCTGCCAAGTCTGGCCTTGCTTCTCATGCTATTTCTTCACTCCATCAAGTTCATATTTGATAATTTCTTCCTTGAAACATGAAAAGTGAAGAAATCATTCAAACCTGAATGATCAGACTATGTGCCAGTATCCAAGTTTTGGGAATTGATCACTATTAACTGTTCATAAGTTTTTTAATTAATTAATAATTATTTTATTTTAATTTTTTAATCTATGCAGCTTACTACAATTCTTCCTTTGAACTCTCATAGTATAATATCATTTACTTCAGCTGTGACTGAGACATGAGCTAATATATGCATGATTTATGACTCATTATTTTGTTTCATCTCTTGAATATAGTTATCAGAATTGTTAGGTTTGTCTTCCTCATAGTGTCCATGTAACATTGGATTGAAATATATTGAAGTTTTTGAATAAATTCTATATAATTTTTGTTACGTGTGTAAGCTGTGAAACTTAGATTAATATGTTTAGTGGATGTGTTCCATTAAAGCTGTTAATTCAAGCTAGATGTATACAAGATAATATTAGAGTGAAGTTAGTAACTTTTCATTTGGTACTATAGTTGTTTGAGAGATACTTGTGCCATAAAAGATTTCTTCAGTTAACATAAAAAAACTCATTAAAAACATCAGTTATTGATGTAAGGCAATATATTTCAGCCTGAATATTACAGGCCATCTTCATTGGCGACACACACTTTGACGCTACACGTTAGAAATTTGATGACTTTTTTCTAATGATTCCCATGCTAGAAAGTTTCTCATCATACACATATTAACACAATGGCTGCACTAATGTTTTTTTTTTAATTTATTGTATTGTTTTAATTTAATTTTTATGTAATCCAGAACCTGTATTCTAGAGGTCAAACAGTGAACTTTTAAAAGCCACTTTTGAACCTCCAAGACAGTAGAAATGAAATTCATCTTCCATCCAAAGACAGTCACAGACATCTAGGCCAGCAAATATATATATATATACAGGGTGTTCGGGATAAATTTGACATATTTATAATTAATTATATTTTTCCGTAAGTTACATGTATTAACACACACTTCTCTTCATTTAAAAGTTTGGACCCTTCTTCATTCATATACAAGATGTCAGAAAGGATGGATAGCTGGAACCCACCTGAATCATGGAAGAGAATAACTTGTATCATGATGATTCGTGCCCGCCATCAAAATAAGGATATTACGACTGCTGCCCAATGCTCCCTGAATACAGTAAAAACAATCAGGCATGAACTAGAGACTTGCAATGGTGACTACGAGGATGTAGCAAGAAGAAAGATCCCTAGCAGACGATCTGATTGCGTTCGTACAGCAGAATTCCTCGCAAATCTGCAGGAACAGGTGTTGAAGAACCCTGGCATTGGAATTCGGGCTTTGTTCGTGGAGTTGCTAACTGTAGTCAAGCCCTGGATAACAAGGGTAGGCCGTATGTATGGCAGCAGGATTCGGCCCCTTGCCACACCTCTGGGAAAAGTCAAAAATGGTTGTCTGAAAATTTCTACGACTTCACCAGTCCAAATGTTTGGCCTCCAAACTTCCCAGACCTTAACCCCATGGATTATTTTGTATGGGGCGCAGTTGAAAAAGACACCAATCGCACTTCCAGTAATACAAAAGCCCAGTTAATGGATAAAATTAAAACAGTTTTTGTGGCCCTTCCCAGGGAGACTGTAGCATCAGCTTGTTCGAGGTTCCGAAGCAGAATTGAAGCTGTGATCGATGCTAATGGTGGTTATTTTGAGTAAATCTTGTTGATAGTATTGTAATTAACTCTGCCTGTAATGTTTTTTTGTCAATTCATTAAATTTAATAGATACAAAGAAGATTTTCTTTTTCCTTACGAAACTGTCAAATTTATCCCGAACACCCTGTATATATATAAGCTAAATTAAAAATCAAAAAAAGTACATCCTTTAGCAAAGCTCTGCTTATTTAATCACTTGATAATTTTTGTCAAAAAATCTCTTAGTCTGTCTTTTGAAAAATCCTTTGTTATAGTTTTACAGAAATGCCAACAAATAATTTCATAGAGAGCTCATTTTGGAATTTTGATGCCCTTTTTCAACCACAGCAGCATCCAGCTCGAGATTTGCATGATACATTTTTTCTTTCAGGTAAGCAATTTTATTCAGTTCTTTTTTTTTTATTATTTCATTTCTTTTTCATAAGTAATTATTTTATATATTCCTTTGAGATCCTTCAAAGGCTTCTATGAATATTTCCAGTGATTACTTTAAAAACATGAACCCTGATTTAAAATATCTGTACTTCTTATGATTACAATGCTTTTAATTTCAAACTTGTTCAGTTGTTAGCAGCACATGGAAGACAACATATGCTCTTAAAACCATATCCATATTTTTTTTTTTTTTTTTTTTTTTTGTTAATACATTAAGGTTTTACTACCAAACAGCTCTCCTTGAAACTCACAGAAATAGTGGTATCTGTTTTAAAATGTTAAAAATGTACTAATAATAGGTGAATGGAGTTGCTTAAAGGTCAAAGCTAGATGACTAGATGAAAAAGGCCTGGTTGGCCTAGTGGTTAGTGTATCCGCTCTCTAGCCAAAAGGCTGGCAGTTCGAATCCCACCATGGGCATGGATGTTTGTAATTGTCTGTGTAAGTACTAGTGGTGGAAGTCGGCAGTAGATGGCATTGGTGTTAGATGATGAAGGTTGGTGGAGTAGTGAGACGAAGAGTTGTAGAGTAGATGTTCTCCCTCGATGAGTCTTTGGACCCCCTGGAGGTGTGATATAATAATAATAAAAGACCTCATACAGTTTTTTTTTAAGAATGTGGAGAACCAACCGGGGTATCTGACATAATGTCTCATCTTAACCTTCTCGTGGTGTCCCATATTAGTAGGCATCTACCTGGATACTGAATTAATAAAGATGCATTGGATATTTGTGATTTAGCCAAGGAAATTTTTTCTGTGTTGGCTAAGACATTGATTATATAACAAAATGATATGTCATGCTAGCTGGGATGTTGTGTGGTTAAGGCCTCTTTCTCAGGGAACCAGGACAAACTCTTCCTTGACATCAGTTGAATTCAAGATATACACATCAGCATAAGAATTATCAATGGAAAAGACATGGAAGTGAACTGGCAGAAGAATTACAGTGGTACTGCATTGACATAATTTGTGTTACCGAAACAAAGATAACAAATACAAGTGAGATTCTTCTAAATAACAAATACAAGATATTATACTCAGGGAATAATGATCAGGGAAAGAAAGGAGTAGCTATAGTATTCAACACTAAACATGAAGATAATCTTCTTGAATGGCCAGCATTATCAAGTAGAGTGATGTGAGCAAACATCAAAAGGAAAGTGGATACTGATACTTATTTATGGTTCCACAGAAGAGACAATGGATTGAAGTAAGTAAAAATTTGTTCCACTTAGGAAAAATCAGAGGGATTTTTTGAGTCTTTAGAGCAGGCAGTGGACATAAAAAATAAAAATATGAAAAGTTTATCCTTGGCAATCTAAACAGCAGAATAAGAAATGAATGTTAGAAATATAGAAATGTTTCAGGAGAATTTAACAAAAAAGACAAAAGCTAATAATGTAAATATCTGTTGGATTTCTGTTCAGAACATGGACTAGTAATCGGTAACACCATGTTTCAACATAAAGATGTGCACCATTTCACATGGAGAGAAGACAAAAGAAATAGTCTGACTGTTGTTAATGATAGTAATATATACACACTGTTCAAAGGCTGCAATTTGAAATAGGAAGCAATCATTTAATTTTGAGCATGATGAAATTGAATGTCTTGAAAAGAAAAATGTGTAAAAAGGTTTTAAATAGAATCAAAGTGGATCAGCTTTCCGAGGAGAACTGGAAATTTGTATCAAAATATACAAATGTTGTTCAATTAAAAATGAAAATTTGAAAACAAGAATCTTATCTTGCAAACTCATTGGCACACTCTGAAGAAAGCATTAACTGATTCTGCCAGACAGATACGAGGATGGTCTGAAAAGTTCTCAGCCTCGACTATAGATGCCAACACTATCACCAAGATTTTTTTTTCTGAGTTGCTACATCTGTCATAAGCATCCATGTGAAATCGCAAGTCATTCTAGTAGTTTGTTTTATACAGCTGTCTGAAGCAAAATTGTCTATATTCCTTGAAATGGATAAAATTGAAAGGATAAAATGGATAAAACACCAAAACAAATTCATTCGAAATTCATAAAAGTTTATAGGTACTCTTCTCCTTCGTTTTCGACAATTAAGAAATGGGCTGCCGAGTTTAAACGTAGTCGTACCAGCCTTGAAGATGATCCATGTGAGGGACGTCCAAAAAGTGTAACAACACCAGAAATCATTGATCAAGTGCACAATATGGTATTGGATGACTGGCGAGTCAAAATGCTTGAAATTACTGAGACTATAGGCATTTCAAAAGAACGTGTAGGATTTATTTTGTATGAAGAATTGCAAATGAAAAAGCTTTGTGCAAGATGGGAGCCGCGCTTGCTCATAGCAGATCAAACATGCACTCACATGAAAATCTCTGAACAGTGCTTGGAGCATTTTAACAAGAATAAAACCAAATTTGTGCATCAATTTATTACTATGGATGAGACTTGGATTCACCATTACACACCAGAATCTAAACAGCAGTCAAAACAGTGGACAGAGTCAGTCAAAGTCGGTTCCATCAGCAGGAAAGGTCATGTTATCAGTGTTTTTGGGATGCTAAAGGCATTTTGTTTATTAATTATCTTGAAAATGGTAAAACAATAACCTGGGAATATGATTCTGATCTTTTAACCAGACTAGATGAAAAAATTTGTGAGAAAAGACTTGATTTGCAGAAGAAAAAAATCATCTTTCATCAGGACAATGCACCTGCCCACAAAGGTGTTTTGGCAATGGGAAAATTAAGGGATCTGCACTATGAATTGTTGGAACATCTGCCCTATTCCCCAGATTTGGCTCCCTCTGACTTCTGTCTCTTCCCAAAACTAAAACACTTCCTTACTGGTCAGCATTTTTCTTCAAATCAAGAGATGATTGTAGCTGTAGAGGGGTATTCTGCTGATAGTAAGATCAGCAGAATACCCCCTCTACAGCTACTACAGGAATGGGATAATGGCATTGGAGCATCGCCTGAATAAATGTATTAGTCTTAAGGAAGATTATGTTGAAAAACTAAAAATAATTTTGAAATTATAAATTCGTTTTTTCATTGTTAGGCCAAGAACTTTTGAGACCACCCTCGTATGTGTTAAAATTGTCTGCAAGGATAAAAAATCAGTGCTCCATGTTGGATTTGAGAACTTAAAAATGTAGTCATAAAAAAGGAGAAAATATGTCTAAAGTTCCTATATGCTCTGAGTGAATGCAGAGAAAAAAGCAAAGCAGTGTGGAAAAGCAAGTAGCTAAACAAAAAATCATGGGAAAGCTTTGCCGAATAATATAGAAGATATATATCAGGAAGAAGAAAGAGTAAAAGCAATCAGGGATGATAAAGGTGATATGAAATTGATCTCTAGTATGCTTACTTTAAAAAATAATTCTGAATGAAACAAGTATTCACAGAACAGTGGTAGAAAATATCCAAGAGGAATTTAATCAGTATTTTTCTCTTCTTAACTTGCGATGTTGGAACATGCTGATTTTTTCCAATCGATTCTATGAGTAGTAGTATGTAAACCATGGTCTCCAAGACCTGATTGACATTAGTTGTGATGGGAGGTGAATTTTTATGTTTTTCTATGTGGATGGTGGCCAACCTGTTCTTTCCATAGTGAGAAACTTTCAGACACAGAGAACTCTATACATCAGGAAACAAAATGAGAAAGAAGTAGATCTTTAGTGTCATAGTATTATAATTACTACAGTAAAATTAGAAAATGCAAAAACTAAATTAGATAAAACTATAATGTAATGCATTTATACAACATTTGACTACCTAGGATGCATGAACACATATGAAAATGAAAAAGATACAAACGTAGAAATTGTAAAATATTTAAAAATAACAGGTGTAATTAACTATATTTAAACCAAACCTAGTTCAAAAACAAACCAGACTAAAAGTATACAATACATTAGCTCTTAATGTTTATGAAAAAACTGCAAAGTATACCCTATTTGATCACAGAAGAAATAAAGAAATTATGAAAGAATTAAACCAAGAACCAGTAATAGAAAAAATTAAAAAATATAAACATAAATGGATGGAACACATTCAAAGAACGAAAACAGAAAGATTACCAAAACAAGCCTTAAAGTACAAGCCCTTAGGAAAAAGAAAACCAGGACATCCTCTTAAACGATTCAACAATGACTTCTAAGGCCGCAACAGTCCATGCTAGGCCTAAATCCTTGATAATACACATGATAATGATGATGATTTATACAACAGTAGTCTTTCTGAATAATCTGACAACTAAAACATTAACTTATTCTGTAAAACCAATGCAATTTTCAAAAGATGGTATGTTTCACCTGGTATTGAAGAAATCATTTCTAGGCTTTCTGGAATTTATCCACTCCCACAGTTCCTTCAGTGACAAAACTCTAAGTTCACCATAGTACTGCACATATGTTATGACATTTGTTTTCCTGCTAAGTAATGCTCAGGCAGAGTGGTCAATAACTTGGCATTGCATAGTAATGTCTTTTTTTATGTTTGTTTGTTTTTTCCCCATGGTAATGTCTGTTGTCATGTGAAAATCAGCAGTTTAAAGTTTAAAACTAATATGATAATTTAGTAAGAAACCCATAAGGAAAACTGTAGTAGTATGTTAAATAATAACTTCATTCTATGTTTTAGCACATTCATACTAAGCATCAGAAAGATTGTGTTGTTGTACACATGCCCATAGAACATGATATGACAGATTGCCTCATCCTTCCAGTTTGCTTATCTGGTGGGGACATAAGTCCATAATGTCTGCTGTTCAGGAGAGAGAATGAGCAAGAGAATTAGTGGTGGTTGTGAGAACAAATGATTTAAGTGGGCATAAGAAAAATATAAGGTCAAATATCAGGAGGTTATTGAGGAGAGGGAAAGATAACAGTATAGTGGGAAAGGTTGTAAGTATATTCCCTAGGTATCACAATGATAAGTTGAAACAGAGAGCCAGAATCATGAATGGTATACTACCAGAGGTGTGTGAGGAGAAGGGAGTGCAGCTTGTGGATGTATGGTATGTATTTGAGGGAAGAATGGAATTATATAGACATGATGAATTCAGTGTCATCGTGTGCCCATTTAGGTTGGGTGTGCTGTCATGTAGCTTATACAACCCACTACAAAATTCACATGAATTTGACTGTATGATTGTGTTTTTACTCATCTATAAAAGTTTTAAGAGTGCATAACACATCAGCACTCATCTTTATTGGTCCAGCACAATTAATAGTAGGAGATCATCATCATCATCAAATTCCTGCCATGTACCCTCAAGGGGTGTACAGGATATGACAGTACTACATGAAAAAATTACATCATTACTAACTTCCTATCTACAATTTTCCTCCAAATCAGTCTGTTACTTGTCAAGACTCCAACATTATCAGATCTTATATTTCTATCGTCTAAGGCACTTTGTACCGTATCAATCCACCTATACCTTGGTCTTCCTCTGGGTCGTTTTCCTGCCAACCTGGCAGAGAACACTTGTTTTGCTAATCTTTCCTCTCCCATTCTATTTAAGTGACCATACCATCTGAGATTAGCTCTGCTAACGCATTCCTGGATGCTGACAATCTCAAGTTCTTTCCTAATATCCTCATTTTTAATATGATATTGCCATTGATGCCATCTGTTCACGCCTCTAATCTTTCTCAGGACTCTCATATCTGCGGTCTCTAGTCTTTGGTCAAGTGTTTTACTTCTGACCCAGCTCTCAGATCCATAAGTTAAAATTGGTTTGAACACAGTCTTGTATACAGCTAATTTAGTGTTCCGACTAATTTCTTTCTTATTCCATATGAATTTATTCAATTGACTTCCCACCATACCAGCTTTGCTGATTCTGTTGTCTATTTCTTAGGAGATGTAGGATAAAAATTGTAGGGGTTGCTTGAGGATCAAAGCCAAATAACTGGGAGGAGCCCTCCACATCACCTTTCAGGAATGCAGAGAACTGACTGGGGCTTCTGACCTAAAGTCCAATCCTCACCTTCACGTGGTGCAACCTGTTAGTAGGTATCTACTGGGTATGAACGAATGAGGATGGGCTGGCAATTTGGGACCTTAGCTGACCAAATTGTACTCTCTGTTGGCTTAAACCACAAACACATATGATGATACAACATGAGATTTCATGCTGACTGGGTGTTGCCTGGTTAAACAAGGCCCTGCTGTTTTCATCAGGAAACCAAGACTAACAGTGAGAAGTAAACTACTGGAACAAGCTCCAACTCAACATCTAAAAGAAGAAAAATAAACCCGACATCAGAACTGAAGATAGGAACCATCAATATAAGGAGTATTAATGGAGAAAAATTGGAAAAGTACCATGTGGGCATAATTGGCATTACTAAGACAAAGAAGACAAAAGCAGAGGAAATCTTATTAAATAATGAGTATAAGATGTTATTTGAAAGCAGTAGTGATCAAGGAAAGGAAGGAGTAGCGATAGTATTCATTACAAAACGTGAAGATAAACTTCTTGATTGGAAGGCAGTTTCAAGTAGAGTAATGTGGGCAAACTTCAAAATGGGGAGATGGTCAATGAAACTTATCTGTGCCTATGGGCCCACAGAAGGTTCTAAGGAAGAAGTGGAGGAATTTTTTGTCATTAGAACAGGCAGCTGACATAAAGAAAATGGAAAGAGTGGTCCTTTGGGGATTTGAACAGCAGAGTAGGAAATAAATTCCACCAGGCATATTAGGAACATTTTGGAAAAATTTGTAGAAAAGAACGAAGCCAGTAATAATGGCAAGTATTTACTGCACTACTGCTCGGGACACAGGCTAGTCATTACTAACACCATGTTTCAACATAAAGATGTTCACAAGTTGACATAGAGAGAAGATACAAGAAATAAGAAAAGCCCCATTAACTACGTCATTGTTCATAGTGATATCAACATGCTGGTTCAGGATGTGCAGAGAATTTGAAATTGAAGTGACCATTACTTAGTACTAAGCAGAATAATAATGGATATCACATTGAAAAAATTGAAAAGAATGTGTAAGAAAGTTTTAAAAATAATTAAAGTTGAACAGCTTTTACAAGTAAATTGTAGACTCGATTATACAAACATTATTGAAAAAAAAAAAGAATCAAATTGAAAACAAGAACCAGACCTTGGAGTCTCAAAGGCAAACTCTGAAGAAGACATTGATTGATTCAGCTAGGGGAGGTATGGTGGTGAAGCTGTCTGCTACGATAGAAAAATAAGAACACCGTGGTGGACACAAGAAGCAGTCCTGGAAAAGAAGAAAGCATACTAAAAGTTTCTGGGAAATAAGTCATCAGACATCCTAAAAGAATACAAAGAAAAATGTAAGAGAGCTGTGCTATGTGTAAAAGTAGCTAAACAAAAGTCATGGGAAAAGTTTGGTAAGAATATGGAAAATAAATATCAGAAAGATGGTAAAATGTTCTAGAGGTACTGAAAAAAGCTTAGAAATGGCAGAAAGAGGATTACAAAATTAATCAAAGGTGACATTAAAACCGAAGATAAGGATATTCTAAATGTCTGGAGTAATTACTTCGAAAGACTGTTAAACAAACCAAGCAGGGAGAAGAAATACTAGAAAATTTTCAACAGGAATACAAAAAGGAGTACATATCAGTACTTGAGGTAGAAAAAGCTGTCAAAAACTTGAAATGTGGAAAGGCAGCTGGAATAGATGATATTTGACCAGAAATACTAAAGCATGGAGGTATAAAAGTTTTGCAGTGCTACACTGCATAATTCAGAGGACCTGGTCAGAAGATCAAATTCCCAATAATTGGTGCAGAGCTCCCATAGTATACATCTATAAAAAAGGGAATAAAGCTAAATGTGAGAATTACAGAAGAATTTCTCTGCTAAGTGTTCCAGGAAAGATTTATGCAAGCATACTTGAAAAGATGTTGAGAAAGATTGTGAAAGAGAAACTTGGAGAAGAACAAGCTGGGTTCAGACTGAATAGAGGTTATCAAGATCAGATTTTCACTTTAAAACAAATAGTTGAGAAATCGTAGGAATATGAAAAGGATCTGTACTTAAGTTTTGTAGATCTCGTAAAGGCATGCAAGGTGCCCAAAAAATTTTTTTTCAAAATACAGGTATCCCTTGATTAATGCAATTAATTAATCCCTGTGTTACCGTTTATATCAAAATTGTGTTAATCTATTATAATAATCAATGGTAAAAATTACAATTCGTCCATGATCGATTACTGTATCAATAATTCATTTTATATGGTACTCTTTTAGGAAAGATAAAAAATGAATGCAAAGTAAATGTTTAATAAATGCTTGTACCTACATTAGTTACTGCAATTTTTTATCAAAAAAAAAAAGTTATCGAGGGTTGTTTGAACAGTTTTAGTTTTTTCTTATCAGCATAAATTCTACAATAACAAGCAAAATGACTCTCTAGACCTTGCCAAACAAGCATTCTTCGATTAACATATGGATCCATATCCATTACTTGTTACTTAAGCGATTCTAAACTGTGAAATATTCCATCCAGTTCTTTGATTGTTATATCCTTTGGAACCTCATCTTCACATTCCACTTGTTCATTGTCTTCATATACATGTTGTTGTTCAATTTCAAAAATATCATTGTCACTGAAATATTTTGGATTTGAATCCAATAATTCTTTAACATCTTCTGCATCGAAACCAAGGTCTTCACCAATTGCAACGATTTGAAAACCACTTAAGTGATTAAGTGGTTTTCAACATCCTGTGAATTCTGAATTCTTGATTTCAAAAAAGAGCATTCTGACAAAAGGTTTTTCCAAACAGCTCTCATGCAGCTAGAAGACACTTGCTCCCATGAGTCATGAATGTTTTCAATTGCATGTTTAATATTAAGATTTTTCCAAAATTCTTGGTGCGTAATCATATTTTCTCCCGTTGTTGTTTCTATTGCCTTTGAGAATGTCTTTTTAAGAAAATAGGCTTTGAAAGTTGCAATGACACCCATGGCCATGGGTTGTAGCAATGATGTCAGATTTAGTGGAAAAAATAAAACTTTCACATTCTCACACAAATCATTAAGAGAACGTGGATGACCAGGTGCATTACTTAAAAGCAAAAGGGCTTTGAAAGCCAACTTATTTCTCTCAAAATAAGCTTCAACTGCTGTACAAAAATAAGACTTAAACTAATCTTCGAATAGTCTTTGGGTAACCCAAGCCTTCTGATTCACCTACCAAATTACAGGTAAAGAGTTCTTGTTACATCCTTTTAAAGCCCTTGAGTCCTGAGATTGATAGACAAGCAGCAGCTTCAATTTAAAATCTCCATTAGCATTCCTTCCACATTTACATTGAGATTCTGCAATATGCTAAGAACTCTCCAATTCATCCACCTCTGTTTCCACATTAGTGTCTGTCACATAGGTATCCTCATTGGGATGATATATCCTTGCAAAGTGGTCACTTATTAACTCAACTATTTTATCTGCTTCTGTCTCCTTGTGACCACCATCACTCATCAAGGTTAATTTTCCATAGTCATTCTTCCTCTTACTTGCCACATAATGAGAACTCTTTGGGTTTCCTTTAGCCAGCTTGTCTAGATCCTTCTCATAATCCTCATACTGTTCATGAGTTTGCTGGTTACCTTTCTATTTATGTACCCTCCACAGTATTTTCTTCTTATTCTGCAGCTCATGCTTAATGAGCTGCAGAATCCACTAACACCTACCTGATTAATCCTCCTTACCCTAGGTATACAATTTAATACTGCTTCCTCTAGATGACCCATAACTATATCCCCATGCACTACTAACATCCTTACCCTGCAGTGTTTTATGTATATAATTATTGTATATAGGCTTTTTAATGCCTGGTTGGTTTTTTCTGTTTGTTACAAACTACTTTACAATTGCTTTTATACACTTTTTTGCACTTGTTTGTACACCTTTTTTAACTTGTTTCTATACCTATTTTATGTTTTTCCTTTATTTATTTATTATCTTGTGTACTTCTATGATCTGTATTAGCACAGTATGACCTTAGCTGTCCTTGCACCTGTGCTACTTTTATCTTCCTTCTCATTTTATCATAATCATCTGCTTTAAAGAGTTCCATGCATATAATTTTTTATTCAGAGCTGTCACATGATTTGCCACTTCCCAAATTTAAACTTTCTGATCAATCTCTCCAGTTAGAGACAAAATAGCTATGGCAGTTGCATGCAAAATCTCTTAGCTGTTACTTAGTACTCACTAACGTTATAAATTCTCTATACATTATCTTGCATGCTTACTCCTCCTCCAGTCTGTATTCCCATTGTTGAAATCTTAGCACTAATACTACTGTTATTCATTTAATTGATCTGTCAGTTTTTTAGTTCTCTATTCATCCAATATGTATTTCATCCTTTTAACTTCTTCATGCCTAACAATCTTAAATTTAATGTCACCACTATCATTCAGGATACTCTGATCAATCTCTCCAGTTAGAGATTGATCAGAGTATCCTGATCAATCTCTACTCTGGTTAGATTTAATCCCAATGTAATTAACAATACATCCTTCTCCCCTCTCCTACCATCACATCTAATCTGACTTTCCTGGATATTTTGTACTCATCATATTCTATTTCTGTAAGGATATATATATATATATATATATATATATATATATATATATATCCCTTTCTGTTAGAGTCTCCTGATGCCAATAATTTTTGGTCCCATGTCATTTATCAATATCAAAATCCATCACTTTTATTCCTGGGCATTATCGAACATGCAACAAAGTAATGTAAAATGAAGTAAACTTCTGAATACAAATCTTAAAACTACTCTTTATTGCTTAATTCCTTCATACAACCAAATTTTAAAAAAATTCTTTTTTTTTTAATGTGTTATTTTAATTTTTTCTGTTAATCCCAGTTGTTTGTTTCACAAGAGATTTGTGGATATATATGTTGGAAAAGGATTGAATAAGAAGGAATAAGAAGAGATATATGTAACAAAGAAGGTTAGGGTAAAGTTGTACTTACCTGAATTTAACATGAGTGTTTGGCAAGATTTGCTATTCCTCCCTAGGACATCTTGCCCAAGTGTACAAATCATCTTGGAAATAAAGTTTCTAGAGAAGTACAGATTCTCGTGCAATTTCTCTCGTAATGAAATATCCCTCATGGGAAGAAAACAGTCAAGAAAAGGGAGAAATAATAATTACTATTATTATTACTATTATTACGGGCAACTCCAGGGAGTCATTAGACTCATCGAGGGAGGCCCCAAATCATATTCATCACAACTATTCAACATTCATACAGTATCTATCATACCTCGCCTTAAACTCATTCACTGTCACAGCATCCACCACAGACTCAGGGAGCGCATTCCACTCATTCACTACTCTAAAAGTAAAGAACCCAGTTCTAACACCTTTACTAACCACGCTTTTGCCCAGTTTCCATGGATGTCCCCTAGTCCTCCCACAACCAGCCCTCTTCTCAAAAATATCTTCTGAATTAATTTTATAGAAACCCTTCAGTAATTTGAATGTCTCAATCATATCTCCCCTCCTCCGCCTATCAACCAATTTTTGCAACCCACAAATCCTCAACCTGTTCTCATACGGTTCATTCCACAGACCTGCTATCATTTTGGTCACTCGCCTCTGGATCCTCTCCACTTCCTCCCCATCACGAAGAAACCTAGGTGACCAAATCTGGGCACAGTATTCGAGATGGGGTCTTATCAAGGCTCGATACAGAGGAACAATAACCTGCTTGTCTCTGCTTGTCAACGTATTCTTCAGTAACCAAGTGATTTGATGAGCTGATTTGGCCACTTTTGCAATGTGTCCCCTAAATTTCAATTCCTTATCCACCAACACTCCTAAATCTCGTGCCTCATCAATTTCCTGGAGCACAGTTCCACCAATGCAGTAAACTGCCGCCAATCTTTTCACCCCAAAATGCATAACCTTACATCTTGCCACATTGAATTGACATCCATTCTCTTTAGCCCAGACCTACAATCTATCCAAATCATCCTGCATAATTTTGACGTCATCTGCATTCACTATTGCCCTACCCAACTTCGCATCATTCAGTTGCCTTTTAGCTCTGTGTATCGCACCGTTCAAACGGGCAATTTCACTACTCGCATTTATCTCACCATTTTCATTATCAATCAAATCATCCATTCCTTCTGTATTTCTACCTTCATTTACACTTTCAACGACGCTCTCACACCTATCTGGCACTACCACGCAATTCTCTAGCACACCACCATTTTCTACATTCTGACTATCGTTAACGATATCACTCTCGCCACACGAAACACGCTTGAAATCCTCATTCTCTTTACACTTTCTGCACATATTAACTCCACTATCACTTTCTAACCAGACTCCCACTGCTCTTCGCAAGGCATACAGCACACAGACAGCACATTGCATAAATTCGTTTACATCAAAACTCTTAAACAAACATGGCGACCTGGCCGCCATTTTTTTCTTTATCGGTGCCATATGTATGCTATTTTTGTTTAAGAGTTTTGATGTAAAAGTTTTAATAATTAAAATAACAGAAAACACGCAAAAATTGCACAGACACACCAAGAAACAAAAAGCAAACAATACTACTTAAAATTCTAGTAAAATTTCTAATGTTAACACAAAATACTACTAATATTTTCAGGAGCTCTTGACAAGCCGACAATCTAATCAGTGCGACACCAAGTGACAAAATAATGGAAAGATAGTTAGGGAATCACTTCAAGGGAGAATGCAAAATGAGACTAACATCACAGAAAGTGTACAGTCTGAGAGGGATAGTGAAAATTGTATAGATAAACAGGCTGATTCCTCATTAGCTTCAAATCCAAAGAAAACAGCCAGACTGCAACTTACCTCATATCAAGTGTCAAGATGGTAGATGATCAAAGCGAAGGGGGAAAAGAAATTAGGGGAAAATAGCCAGAGAATGGGGCAAGGCAATCGTATCCACACAGATTGCAAGTATACAGAAATCAAGAAAGCTGTAGAACATACCTCATCTGAACATATTATAGATACTAGATCTAAGAAATGCAAGGAGGTTAATCCTAGAGAACAAGAGGAGGTTGTAAAAGAATTTTACAGAAGTAAAATTTTTTCTTAGATGGGAGGGACCTATGTTGTGTCCTGAATAATCAAAATATAAGTGGGACAAAACATTAATTTATTCAGGAACAACTAACCTTGATTGTAGGTAGAGAATGTGGTGTTTTGACAATGAACGGCGTGTATATTTGTATAAATAACACTAAGATAGAAGTGAAGAAATATTTAATATGAAAAATATGTGAGACTTAACCTGTTTTGCAGGAGGTCTAATAGAGAAATTTATTTAAAGTAATTTGTTCATGTATTATAAGAAAGCAAAGTGTATAAGCTAGGGTCCAAGGGTCACATTTTAGCCATCCAGAATAACATTTGGCCGGAGCGAAAGTGAAGTTATACAAAAAGGAAGCTAGAACGCTTTCTAAGAAAACATGGCACGCGCACATGGAGGTGTGCGGAGCGCTGTAAACAACGTGGCGAAGTGCGCAAATCTCCAAGATTGAAGCGGGCAATATAAATGCCAATCTCTCCCCACACACACATACACACGAGGCTTTTTGTTCCTGTTTCCTGACTTCGTGGATGTTGGCTCTCGGTCTCTGCCAGCAGAGAAGATTCTAGGCTGGCCATGGAAGTTATGAGTCGTCTGCCATAGCATGCGAGTTAGGGCTAGCTATTCAGACCAGGACAGCCATGCTATATCGTGCAACAGGAATCCAGATGTGTGCCTGCGATACTAGTGAAAGTCCTGAGCGGCACATAGCCTTTCCAATTCGGAGAATCTGGCCGTGCAGTTTCGTGTGTGACCCAGAGAATTGTAGACCTTAAAGGAGCCTTGATGTCCAGACAAGGCTGAAGAAAGAACTGAAAGTCATTATAGGAATGGTAATGTAGATTGTCATATTCTGATTTCCAGTTGAAGATTTATGTGCGAAATCTTTAGGAAATTTTGTGTAATGGACTTATTGTAAAGAACTTTAGGAACTATCCCAATTTTAGCATTGACCTGTCCCTGTTTAAGAAATGTTTCCCTAGAAGGGATTTGTATAAGAGATGATTGTGATATGTTGCGAAATATAACAAGTGACCACGTGAATGATAAAGGATAAACTACAGAAGCTAGAAGTTTGTTAAATTATACATAGAAGTGGTCCAAGTAATTTATTCATGTATTGTAATGTTAATATTGAAATTGAGGTCTTGCTAGCAACACAATATAGTTAATCATGCATTTATATTTTCTTATGTATAATTTCTTGATTTAATAAATATGTTTCATAGCATTTGCCTGAGTCCAGCTTGTTATATGAATTCAAATAGCCACTCATAAAATTACCATCGAACCTAGTGGGAGGGACCCACGAGTATAATTTGATATTTAGAGCCACGACTGCATTCACTGATAAAGAGAACAGGAATTAGTTTATTTATTGTTGGAAGTTTATTACTGTGTAATCACTCTGAGAGAGCCACCTTGGATAAGAGTCTCGTCTATCCTCAGTATTGGTTGGTGCAGTTAAAATATAAATTTGTCAATATTTATCAGGTGAACTGCCTCAGAGGATATATTTAATGGCAGTGTCCCATACTTGAACAAAGCCCTAATCATAAATTAAATTACACATGACTAAACTTAAGAACGGCCTAAATTTAGCTTGTTTAACATGTTCATTGCCAATCGAGCGATATCGCATGATGCGCGTGGACGTCGCTAACTAAATAAAATAATAAAAAGAATTTGGCCACCACACGAAATTCCAATTTTCAGCTTCGCAATGAAAGTGTTAAAGAAAGGGAAATTTGTATGAGTGAGTAGGGTATACATAACTAACAAGATTAGATAAAGATATAAAGGTAATATAGTTAAAGAATATGCAAACCATATAATGGATAGGTACATAACAGTGAGGAGTGGAGATTAGGTCAGAAGCCCTGGTCAGTTCTCTGCATTCCTTTAAAGGCTGTGTGAAGGTCTCCTCTCAGTTATATAGCTTTGACCCTTGAACACCTGGGTAAAACATGTGCTTTTGTAAAATCTGATATCCCTTGTCAAGGGCTATCCAACTTGGAATTCTCATTTTTTTATCTGCTCTGGCTCAAATTGCCTTACCTCACTTTACAGCCTGCATTTGTCCCCTTTACTGCTCTCCTAACTCTGATAGTCCTGCTGCTCTTCTTGACTACTTATCGCAAAGAATTGATTTCTGACAAACTAATTACCCAAATTGTGAAATTGTCTTCCTTGGGGACTTTAGCATCCATAACACAAACTGGCTTATTTCAAATAAGCCAGATTCCAACTTCACAGATCAAGTTGGAAGGGAAGCTGAATCATTTGCCATTATTCCTGACCTAACACAAATAGTCCATCTTCAAACCAGAATACCAGACAATCCTCATCATTGCACCAACATTCTTTACCTTTTCTTAACCAGCTCTCCCTCCAAATACATTGTGCATGTCTGCTCTCCCCTTGGCAATTCCTTTGCTTCAGTTTGTCATCCTTAGCCAATCTCGGACTCGTACAATATGGATGTATAATTGTGCCAGCTGGAATGACCTCTGGAATTTTTGTCACTTTTCCATGGTTAGATTATTGATTTTACTCTCTCACAATCCAAACACCTGCACTAAACTAATAACTGAAATAATCCTCAGTGGAATTGAGAGCCTTCATTCCTCACTCTACTGCACCCCCCCCCCCCCCCACACACACAACCTGTATCCAAGCTCTGTTTCTGTAAAAAAAAAAAAAATAAATAAAAATAAAAAAAAAAAAATAATAATAATAATAATAAGCCTCTGCTGTCATTGAAAAAAAAAAAATGCAGCTTATGTGGTTTAAATTAAAAACTCCAACTTCTCATTCAGTTAACACAACAACCAGAAATATGCATAAAAAAGTTATCAATGATTCCAAAGCACACTTCATAAGAATGAAATGTAATAAACTTATCTCCTGCTCAACTGGCATTCAGGTCCCTTGCTAAGCTTTTTGGGTATGACTTCTTTCCTTCCCTATCACTGCCTTTCTTGCATCTTGATGGCACTATGGTAAACTTACCCAAGGAAAAGGTGGACCTCTTGGCATCAATATTTTCCTCTAACTCATGCCTGGACAACCAAGGTAAATCTAAACTTCCACAAACTGCCCACTGCATGCTTCCTCTGAACTTTTGCCAAAAGGACATCAGAAAATCCCTCATTAATCTTGATACTAATAATACTTCTGGTTCAGATGGTATTCCTCCAGTTTTTCTCAAGATTTGTGCTTCAGAATTGACACCAATACTGTATTGCTTATATAAACTGTCATATTCTACTGGTATCTATCCAACAGCATGGATGCAAGCCTACATCTAGCCTTTTCCAAAAAAAGGAAGACAAAAGTCAGCCATCTATTGACCTATTGCTCTCACCTCAGTACTTTCAAAAGTGATGGAGAAGGTTATTAACAACCAGTTTCTTCATTACCTGGAGACTTCATAGTTAATTAGCAATCACCTATATGGATTCTACCATTCTCATTCTGCAGTTGACCTCATAACTAATGTTACCCACTTTTGTACACAGGCCATGGAAAGATTTTGAGAAATTCATGTTATTTCTCTCAATATTTCTAAGGCATTTGTGATGTCTTGCCCTGAGGATTCCTGAACAAGCTGTCATCTTATGGCCTCTCTTCTACACTCTGTGATTGGATTGTGTGTGTGTCATGGTGGATGGCTTCCTCTCATTGGATTTCCCCATCAATGCAGAAGTGCCTCAGGGTTCTTCTGTATCAGTGACCTCCTTTCTCTGACTTCAAATCCTATTTGAAGTAACCCAATGTTAGATGCCTCAAGATCCTCCATAGCCAGTGACTTGAACACTGACCTCATCAACATCCTCAAATAAACTCAATTCTGTCTTATTACCCCCAAGAAAAATGTTACCCAATTCCCTCTCATTTTTGATAATGTTGCAGATTCCTTTCAAGATCAGCTTTCTCTTCTTTGGTTGACTGTCACATCCAGTTTATCCTGGCACAAACATATTACTTACACAGCATCCTTAATCGCTAAAAAAAGCTTGGTATTCTTTTCCATTCTAAACATTGCTGCTCTTTCTCTCAACTCCTAATACTTCATAAAGCTCAGATCTGATCAGCTTTGGAGTACTGTTCCCACATTTGGGGTGGAGCACCGAAGACCTCCCTAAGAATTCTTGATAATATTCAGAATAGGGTAATATGCTTAATAGATGTTTGAAGTTTTTTTCACTTGGTTAGACTATAAATTATATATTTAGTTTAATCCTTTATCCAAATGTAAGCAACTGGCATATGGAAATATGAGTTCTGCATTGCTTCAACCTTGGTATCACCTCTGGTATGGCTCCCACTGAAGAGACTCAATAAAGGTCAAAACCAGTCTGGGTAGTGACCCGTCCCATAATGCATAGCATTATACATATCTGCAAGGAGATGTGCTTTGCATTATGGGATACTAAAGAAAGTGATGAGAACTTGGTCCACCTTTGCCAAGAGTTGCCCTAGTTCTGAAGATACTTCAGGCGCAAACTTGTTTTGTTTGCTTACACTTGGATAAAGAATTAAACTAAATATATAATTTATGCTTAATTGATGGTCCTTCCTTCACAGACTCCCTTCAGTCACTTTATCATAGGTGCTCTGTTTCAGCACTGTGCCTTTTCTATAGGTACTTTCATGAGCATTACTCTTCTGAATTGTTTGCTACCATTCTGCCACTTTCTTCTAGCCATGTAAGAACTAGAATAGTCACTGGCCAACACCTATACATTGTCCAACTTCTTCAAACACACCAAACTAATTTCTCATCAGCATGCTTCATTCCATCCATCTCTATTCTTTGCAACAACATCTCCCATAATGTTTCTCTCACTGAGTACAACTTCTACTCTTTAAGAAACATATCAACAGGTACAATTTTTTCCTTCACTTGCCCACACATGGCACTGTCATGTTATAAGTCTTGTGATCTTTCATGTGCGGAGTTAGCATTAAACAAACAAAAAAAAATCTGTAGAGCTGAATAGAAATTGGAATGCAAGAAGGTCAGGTTTAGGTGATGTAACAGTTGTGCCAATCATGAGAAAGAAGTCAAAGTGCAGGTGAGCAGAAGAGTTTTGTCTGATTGTCCTATGCAAGGAAGCATATGATATGGCTTCTGTTTGGCCAAGGCTAGTTTTTTACTGTTGGCCAGAAGTTATCCCACTTGATATAACTTTGCATTGCCAAAGGATACAAGGTTGGGAAAGGGCATTTTGTGTGAGTAGAAACTCACACAAGATTGTGATCTGACTTACCTAGAAAAGAGGTGACCCCTATTGCATATCTTGAAGGCAAACTAGCCCAAAAAAAAAAAGAAAGAAAAAAGATCAACAGTATTGGGAGAGTGGAGAAGTTAATCAGGAATTCAGGCAGGTAGATGTACAATTTGCGTTCGGTCATTGCTTATAGCCCTGGTGGCCAAACAAAGCTCACAAGATTCTTTGCTGCAGCCTCTGGAGACAATTTTTGTTTTTATTGTGTTTCTCATAAAAAAAAAATTCATTATGCATATATTTTTTTCATAGACATATCAGTGCATATAATAACATACATATACTGTAAATACATACTTTTTTTTGCATAATAGAAACAAATATTTTTTATACAAAGAAAATTTGAATTGGCAATAAAATGTCATATGTACAACATTGTGTTCTGTGTAACAGGTACCAATGGAATAATTTAATTAACAACAATTGCCACTCACCAGTATCTAGAAGGTATCTAGTATCTATAATAACATACATATACTGTAAATACATACTTTTTTTTGCATAATAGAAACAAATTTTTTATACAAAGAAAATTTGAATTGGCAATAAAATGTCATATGTACAACATTGTGTTCTGTGTAACAGGTATCAATGGAATAATTTAATTAACAACAATTTCCACTCACCAGTATCTAGAAGGACCCACAACTTATCTTGTAGGTATTGTGTTATGATCAGTAAGTGTGTTTTAAAGTTGGTTTCAAAGGTAAAATACTGGTTATTTTTCTCAATTTGGGGAATGAATGTTACACGGTCCTTTAGTTGTTTAAAATAGCCAAACAAACAACAGAAAGGGAAATGAAAAAGGAAATAGTTTTTAACAAAGAATGGAAAGGAAGCTTTGCCTTTACTGTTAAAGGGTAAGAAACCTGTGTCTTTTTGTCTTGTGACAGAGAAATATTAATTTTTTTTAGAAAATACCTTGCCCTGTGAACATATGAAAAGCATCTTATGTGGCTCTCTTGGTCAACCCTGGCTTATAGCATAAACTTCTCATCACTTCCATCTTAGTGATGTTGGTAAAGATGGTTCTGCTGGAGTTTTAGGCAAAGATTACTTTGCTCTTCAGATATCCATATTGTAGAAGGTTGAGTTTTATGAATAGGAAGATGAAGAGATTAGAATAGTTTTCGTAATTTAGAGAGTGATAAATGAAGAAGGTGAATGTTATTGAGTGGAACAAGAAAACCTTGAGCAAGAGAAGGTCAAAATCAGGAAATTCTAAATTAAGCATTCTCTATCATACAGTACAGGATCTTAAAAAGGAACATGCACTGCCCTTGTGGAAAACAAATAATAAATTGTGTAATTTAACATTGAAGGTGGACTGTAGTTTGGATTTCTGTCAAAAGTTGATGGGCTAGTGTGGTCTAGATATCTAAGTCTGCTTCCAATTGCACTACAGAGGCAATGCTTTTATACATAAAAATTCTATTCATCATACCTCGCAGAATATTGGTGTTGTCAAATAATATAGTATATAAACATACCTTAAATAATATGGTATATAATATTTGTTCTTCACTTTCATCCTTGCCACAAGAGTTTATCATCATCAATACATTTAAGAGATTAAATGGCGACAACCATTATGATATTCAAAGATTGATACTCTTCCATTCCTTCACTGAAAAATGCTTCATTAAAATAGGGTTCCAATTTCATATTTCTGAGCCCATAGCAGAATCTTTATTTTCCCTGATACCCATATACTGAGTGATTATAAAATAACATCAAGTGTTCAGAGCCCTCTAGCGAGTAATGTATTGGACAAAACACACCAATATTCGGTAGACGTACACAGTGGAACATGGGGATTCGATTTAATGAAAAAAAAAATAGTACCAAAAGTCGCCGACAGGGGAAATTTTGGCGCTGTTCGCCGAGTAAAATACATTAATTTGCATTATTGCATTTCTTGTGAGCGATCATGCAATAAAAGGAAAGTCTAAGATTTCTTATCATTCGTAGACGAACTGCTTTTCGATGCCTCATACCTTACATGAGCGTGCTTTGTTAGTCAAACTCTATTATCAGCAAAACAATAATGCCAGTGCTTGTCTTCATGATTTTCGCCGTATGAAAAATTTACGAAAAGGACTGATTAGCGTAACAAACTTACGAAAACTGATTTGGCGATTTGAAACTACTGGAACTCTAGTAGTGCAGGTAGGCAGGGGATGCAAACCAATCAATCACCAACAAGTTGAACAAGTTACAACTGCTATTGTAGAACAGAAGATGACGAATGTGCAGGGTACCAGCAGCGCACGAGCAATATCCTAGCAAACAGATATCGCGTACACAATGGTGTGGAAAATCCTACATCAGATGTTGAAGTTTTACCCCTATAAAATCAGTCATGTTCAAGAATTGCGCCCTGGTGATGCGACTACACGAATCGACTTATCTTTGAGATTCTTAGCGCGCATGGAAGTGGATGATGCATGGCCGTGGCAGATTTTATGGAGTGGCGAAGCGCACTTTTATTTGAACGGCGATATTAACACACACAACTGTCGCATTTGGGCTGCAACTAATCCGCATGTGTGTGTGTGCTTATGCCTATCCACTCGCCCAAAGTCAATGTGTGGTGCGGATTTACGGCATCTTTTATCATCGGTCCATACTTTTACGAGGAAAATCGCCAAAATGGACCAGTGACCTGTTTCGTCGATGCTAACAGATATGCCAATATGCTACAGAACTTTGTGGTTCCACAACTGCAGCAATGAGGATGTCTCGATTCGACCATCACCATGCAGGATGGTGCACCACCCCACATCGGACTTCAGGTACAGCATGTTTTGCGACAACATTTCTCTGACAGAAGAATCATTGGTCATGCATTTCCCATGCCATGGCCACCGAGATTGCCTGATCTCAATCCTTGTAACTTTTGGCTGTGGGGATTTCTTAAAAGCATATCAAGGACATGTACCCGATATTCCAACTTTGAAAAATTGAATAATTACACATGAGACAAATCAATTCAGATATGTTGCGAGCCACTGTGGAAAATGTCGTGCACTGTATGTTCCTGGAACATCAGAATAGTCATCATATTGAACCTCATTTGTAATGAACAATAAACGTCATGAAATTGATGTGTGCTGTCTCTTATTTGCCATTTAGTCATTCATTAGTCACCCCTACTAAAATTAATTTGTTAGCGCCAAAATTTCCCCTGTTTCCGACTTTTGGTACTTTTTTTTTTTTTTTTCGTTAAATCGAATCCCCCATGTTCCACTGTGTATGTCTACCGAATATTGATGTGTTTCGTCCACTACATTACTCGCTAGAGGGCTCTGAGCACTTGACGTCATTTTATAATCACTTGGTATTTTGCTGTCAACAAAATTTCTAATCTTTTGCTTTCTAATCTAACTACAAAAGACAGTTTCACCTTTATTTCTATCTGATGTTTATCATATTCCTTGTGAATGTTACTGATTTGAATCAGAATGATTTCCCCTTCTTTCCTCTGCTCCCAAAAAAATAAAATAAAATGCAGAGATTCTTATCCTCTCTAAATATCAAAAATGATTAATTATATATTTGATAAAATTCTTCTATCACGTATCACTTGCTATTATTAGTTATGTATTTGCCTTGTATTCTGTCTCTTTGAATTACTTGTTCTACACTGATGATATACTGAAGGTTTCATTACGAAATATTTTCACAATTTTAATACAATTATTTTATGTATCTAACATGTTTTTTCTCTTTCAGTTACTATGAGAGATTCCATTAAAATTAATACCTTGATCTAGAAGAAAATTATTAGTAACAAATGACTAATAATTATTGCATTAACTGAAAATTTCATCAATTGAAATCCTGCATGACCCTTTCAGAAGTTTATGTCTCAATCGTATTTCCCCTCTTTCTCCTGTTTGTTAGTTCCACAAATTCTTAATCTGTCTTCATAATCAGTATTCCACGATCCTGATATCATTATTAACACATTCTTTTGTACTCTCTCCAATATATCAGAATCACAACGGAAACCAGGAGACAAGAGACCTGCGCACAGTAGTCCAAGCAATGTCTTATCAAGGCCTTTAAAATAACATCCTTATCTTTACATGTGAATGTTCGTTTCAGCATTGCAATTATCTTTTGATTTGTATTTGCAATCTTTGCCACATATGCCCTGAACTGCAACACACCAATATAATATGACATTGGATATCCAATCACGCCGAAGTGAATGACTTTACATTTACTGACATTGAACTGACACCCATGCCCACAATTCCAGCCTATTCAAGTCATTCTGCAAATTCTGCATATCAGCAAAATTCCTGATTACCCTATCTATCTTTGAATCATCAGCAAATAGCTGTATGCTGCTAATCAAATCTTTCCCAATATCATTAATGTACAGATTGAATAACAGTGGACCAGGCACTGATCCTTGTGCTACACCTTGTGCTACACTAGTTACCTTAAATCTTGCAGACTCGCATCCACCATGTACCACTTTTTGATATATGTCAGTTAGCCATCCTCTTATCCATGCTAATATTCTGTAACCCAAACCCATTTTCTCCAGTTTATGCAGCAGTCTACCATGCTATATTCTATCAAAAGCCTTAGCAAAATCCAAAAGTGTCATGGCGCATCCATTCCCCTTGTCCAACTCAATGGTAACATTGTTATAGAATGTGAGCAAGTTGCTAAAACATGACCTTCCCTTAGTAAACCCATGTTCTTCATTGACAAGTAGAGATTCACTGTCAACCCATTTCTGAATATGAGCCCTAACCAATTTTTCCAAAATCTTCACCACCACTCTTGAGATACTATTTGGTAGATAAGTTGGCTACATTAGTCTTTGCACCACCCTTGTACAATGGAATTATCATACATTCCTTGCATTCCTGTGGAACCTTCCCTGTTCTGAGACTCATATTAAACAGCCTGGTCAAAGGAATGGCCAGTTCAGCTGAACGCTCTTTTAGCACACGTGCTGATATTCCATCAGTCCCTATTGCTGAATTCTTATTCAATTTGTGCAACAGCTCTATTACCTTGTCTTCACACACCTGCGTTTCTTCATCTAGTGAAGAGGTAACAGTGAGCTCAATGTTGCATACACCAGGTTGATAGCTTTTAACAAAATGGGTGCTCATTAACTAAACAACCTCTTCGGCATTTGTAACCCTCACGCCATCTGGATTTAGAGGAGTTATTCTTTCATATTCATTATTTCTTTTACTTGCAGCATATCAATAGAATTCTTGTGGGTTGTCTTTAGCATACAGAGCCAGTTTCTTTTCATGCTGATACTTTGCTTTCCATACAACAGTTGTGACTATTCTAGCCTGCTTATAACATTCATAACGGATGCCATCCATATGCAAATATATCCCTTCCACATCATCCTTTTCTTATGAATCTCTTCCTTAATAAGATTACACATCCATTTGACTCCTACCTTGTTTATTCTTCAAACTTCTGGGACAGGGTAGGAGTCAAATGGATGTGCAATCTTATTGAGCAGGAGATTCATAAGAAAAGGATGATGACATTCGAGTGTTGTTTAAATGCTTCCCATGCACTGTTGATATTCTTCCCATCCATCAGCCAATCCCATTCCACTAAGCTCAGTATACTTTTCAGTTGGTCATAATTTTCTTCTTTTTCATTTAGCATATAACCTTTTCTGAATGAACATTCATAAACTTAGCCACTTCCCAAGTGAGTACCACATGATCACTTGTCACCAACCGGAAGGAGAATAGTTATGTTTTAACTGAAACGTCCTCTAACACTCTTTGCCCTCAAGTTCCTTCTGTCACATGCTGCTTGAGGAAGTTGTCCCTCAACAGCTCAATAAATTCATTTTCATTATTCTCATGAGATTCTACTGCTACCCAGTCAATATTTGGATAATTAAAGTCTCCCATTATGATTACTCTTTTCGTGCTCATCTTTTCTATTTGGTGATGTATTTCTTCACTAGCAACCAATCCACCAGGTGTTGTAATAGATTTAACAGTATTGATATGAACACAGATGGATAAGAAAATAACTATTTATTAACTTAAAAGCTAATATTTTGCTGGTATTATATCCAGCATCTTCAGAGCACACAACACAAAGTTTGTTACAAATGCAAGACAACCACAATCCTGTGTAACAGTGGGGCTAGTATAAGTAATTGCAGCATGCAACACAAGACTAAAGTCCTAATAGGGCACCATCTAGGTTTAAAAAAAAAAAAAATTTTTTTTAAAGTTCAAAGTTTTGAAATAGTAGTCCAAATAATAGTCTTAGAAAGTTTGAAAAAAAATAAAATAAAAGTAATAAATATTAATGTGGTCTTAGGATGACTGTCTCCCAAATCTTTGGTAGATTTATACAGCCATACGTGTTAAAGTTTGGAGTATGTTTTAAGGCTTCTGTTGATTCCAGGAACAACCTCTCTGACTTGTAGAAGCTTCTGTACATTACTTTTGTTTCTTTCCAATTGATCCTGTGTGCAGGGGTATCCAAAGCATGGTCTGCCAGATCCGACTTGCCATAGCAAAACTGTCGGATATATTTTTTGTGTTCACTGAGGTGGATGTCCACAGTTCTTTCTGTCTGTCCGTAGTATGCTTGATGGCAAGAACAGGCCACTTCATAGACTCCTGGATGTGATAAAGGAGTGCATTTGTCCTTAGGTGAATGGATGAGAGTTGCTAATTTTACATACGGTTTAAATACTGTGCGTAGTTGGTGTTTGTTAAGCACTCTAGATATCTTTTCAGATGTGCCTTTAATGTATGGGATGGTGATAGTTTTGTTGTAGTCTTCTGTGGTAGATAGAGGGGATTTCAGGGTAGCATTTAGTATGTTATCTCTTTTATGGGGATTATCACCATTGGTTAAGAAGGTGTGACGTAGGTGAGAAAGTTCAGCAGTGAGAGCAATGTCATTGGAACAGATTGCTCTAGCTCTATGGGTTATTTTTTTTTAAGATACCATATTGTTGAGACAGGTGATGGTGTGATTGTTTGTGTAAGTATTTCCCTGTATGCGTGGGTTTTCTATAAACCTAAAATGATAATGAACCTTCTGGAAGATGTGTGTCCAGGAAGGGCAGGCAGTCATTGGCTTCTAGTTCCACTGTAAAGTGGATTTTAGGGTGCTGGCTATTTAGATGCACTAAAAATGTATTCAATGTATCTGGGTGTGGCCAAATAGCAAATGCATCATCAACATAGCGTAGCCAGAGACTAGGTTTGAGAGTGGCTGTGTTGATAGCTAGTTTTTCCCTTAGCCAACTTCTACATAGATGTTCTATGTAGAAGTTGGCTAAGGGGGGAGAAAGGGGCGAACCCATAGCTGTCCCATCTAATTGTTTGTATATTTTCTTTTTCCTTGCCTGTACTGTGAATTTAAATAGCTGAAATATATCTGGGGGAAATTGTGAATTTAGTAAGTTAAGTGTTTCAATCAGTGGTACATTAGTGAATAATGAGGTGATATCAAAACTCACCATTAGGTCTGAACTATTTAAGGTGTGGTTTTCTAAAATTCTTTTTAGGTGGGTAGAATTTTTAACAAAAGAGGGAGAATTGTTTGTATAAGTGGTTAGTAATTTGGCTAAATGTTTAGCTAGTTTATATGTAGGACTGTTTATACTATATACAGTCCTACATATATGGTATATAGTATACTATATACCATATTTAGGAGCACCATATATTCTGGCTGTTTTAAAGTGTGTTAAATTGTGAATGAAAGTATTTTGTAAATTATAATACTTCATTCATATTTAACATAATCCTCCATATCATAAGCAAGACTTGTAAATATTATTTGTTGTTAGTCTCTTGCTTATAATGTGTTATTCATATAGTTGCCTTGAGTTTTGTTTGTTATTATTTAATAATATAATCTTAAGATATGTAATAGTAATAAAAAGACTGTATAAAAATATCATTCATTTAAATTACTTTATTCCATAAAATTTATTGTAAGAAACTGTGTGTATATAAATTTAAATGTACCTTATATGAACTGTGATATATGTTTTTTATTATTGTAAATGAAAGTGAAAGTAAATTTTAAGAATTCTGCTAATGAGATTTAATTGGTCACTGTCAAGGAAACGGAGAGATTTTTGGGTAGCGCGTGATTGGAGCGTGGAGTACTGTATACAAAGGGAGACGCGAGTTGTTACGAGCTGAACTAGTCAGAACCAGATTTTGGCAGGAAAGAGGAGAAGAGAGTTAATTCGAAAACTAAAGTAAAGAGAGAAGCCCTAGAGACAGCATAGAGATAGGTAGTGAGTGGCAGAAGGGGAATTAATATATGCCGAAAATCGACTAGGAAAGGACAAGGAATTAATATGCATTTTGAATTACTTCTATGGGAGTTTTGATACTACAATAAATTCCAAATGGTTAGTGGAAGAATAGTGCAGAACTGAAGTTAATACATAGAAGAAAATAAGGAATTAGTAGATAACTTAAACCAAGTGCATCAAGACTTGAGTATTTCTGTGTCTATAATTCAGTTATTATAGTTTAAGATTTCTTTGAATTGTGTTGCCATAAAGTGTAAGTCAACAAGAATTTCAAATGTGCCTATGCGAATTCGATGTGTAAAAGCTCTAGCCCAGTAAGAATTGTCCTTTCTATAACCTGTGTGAAGCAATAACAGTTAACTCCGTTGGATATGTTTTCACCTTGGCTGTAGATTATATCAATTAATCGTTGGATGTAAGATGTATCGAAGTACTTTGCCTTCGAAATGATGAGCGTTATGTTGTTTTGTTAAGTGTTAACTGACTGAGAGAGAATATAGAAATATATGTCATAAGATTAGCTATTGTTACATTTGGAAAGTTAAACCTTTAAGAACTATTTTCAATCTGATTGACTGAGCATAAAGAACTGAAGGGTGAATGTTTGTTAGTTAATGGATTGTAATTGTTCTGAATATTTTGAACTAAGCTGATATATTTATGATTTGATTCATCTAATTGGATAGAGAGAAATATGTGAAAGAAATACTATTGTTTTAAGAAGTGTTAACATTAGTCATAATCCTCAAACCTCATTGAGAAGTTACAAGAATTCACATTCAAACATTAGTAATTTTTCAATTGGATAACTTTTGCAGATAGTTATACTTGAATGTATATGTTGTACTATTCTACATTAAATGTTTACTTTTGTTGAGTTAAACTTGGTGTTTGCCTGATTTTCTTTCGTTGCACCGCTCATAAAATTAATCAGACCTTTGTGGAAGCCTTAAAAGCTATTAATAACCTCGGCCTGAAAATAAAATGATAATATAAGTATAGTTGATGATTGATTCCTCTATATTATTTAGACTAATCTGAATATAGCGTAGCGCAGTATAATATAAATTTCTTTATATTCAGATGAACATCAATCAACAACTAATGAATAAAAACGGAATTTAATGAGGTAAAGATAAGATTAACAAACCAACAAAAATGGAACAGTCAGTTAGGTAGGACGTTCCAACACGTGCAAGGGTTTGAGTTTTTTGACAATTTCTTTTGGCCAGAAAGTGACTTGGTTCAGTAACTTGCACACCTTATTCTTTTTGTGAGTTGGTGGGATCTCGATCTATGATTTGATATGTAGACCGGTCTTGGAGCAGTGCGTGCATTTTGCTTTCGTATTCTGTTGTATCCATTACTACAGTGGCGTTTCCTTTGTCTGATTTGGTTATTGTAATGTGGTTATTATTGCGTAGTTCTTTTAGAGCTATTATTTCTTTATGTGGGATATTATTTTTGGGAGGCTTAGAATGGTTTAGGATATTGGCCACGTCTAACCTAATATTATTGGCTATAGCTGGAGGCAAGTGGTAAATCCCAACAGAAGCCATTATTTTGGTTTTAGGCACTTCTTTAGGAGTGCCTTTTTTTTTTTTTTTTTTTAACCTAGATGGCACTCTATTAGGACTTTAGTCTTGTGTTGCATGCTGCAATTACTTATACTAGCCCCACTGTAACACCGGATTGTGGTTGTCTTGCATTTGTAACAAACTTTGTGTTGTGTGCTCTGAAGATGCTGGATATAATACCAGCAAAATATTAGCTTTTAAGTTAATAAATAGTTATTTTCTTATCCATCTGTGTTCATATCAATACTGTTAAATCTATTACAACATGTCTGACAAACATATAAGCCTATCCGCCAGGTGTGTAACAGCACCTCACTATGTAATTGATCTTGTTAGATTCCACTTCACACCAGATGGCTTCAAACTTACTGCCACATGAAATATTGTTAGTAGTACTACAATCATAATTCTCAACTCTAACTGGATTCAAGTCATCCGATATCATTTGCAGCATGCCCCCTTCTCTCCTATCCTCTCTATACTTCCAAATAATATTGTACCCTTGACACTCGATACCAGGTTGTATGTCTGATTCTGATAGCCAGTTCTCACTAATACCTACAATCTGAGGTTGCAACATATTGACTTAAGGTAAATTCTACCCCTTTGTTTCTGATACTCCTAGTCTTTGCGTACAGACATAATAATCTACCTGTTCTTTTGTATTGTCTTCTTTGCAGTCTGCCTGACAGTTGGACAACTTGCATATCTCTATTCTTCTCCAATGCCTTAGACATGTAGACATCTTTGCACATGCTTGATGGGTCAGAACCAGATGAAAATAAACCCGAAATCATTCTCTCCTCCTCAACATTTCCATGACAAATCCCGTACCTGTCATTAACACACTTACATAACATTGTTGCTCTTACATTCACACCATTCCTACCTTCATAATTTAGTTTCCCTGACTCGCTGTGTTAGGTCTTGTACCAGTTATTTCTTTTTCTAGACTCCTGATACCAAACGCATTCAGGTGTAGGTAAATTCAATCTTCCCTCAAAGTCTCTCCACATAGGTTCAATGACAATTAATCGCGGGGAAAATTCATCGCAGAAAAAATTTGCTGAAGGCTATATTGCTGAAGAAAAATTTGCTAGAAAATTGAAGTCAGTTTGGTTTAACACATTATTATTATTACGGGCGACTCCAGGGAGTCCTTACTCATCGAGGGAGGCCCTAAACATCATGTCCACACAACTATACGACATTCTCACAGTATCTATCATACCTTGCCTTGAACTCACTCACTGTCATAGCACCCACAACAGACTCTGGCAGCTTATTCTACTCATTTACCACTCTAAAAGTAAAGAACCCAGCTCTAACACCCCTGCTAACCACACTCTTGCCCAGCTTCCATAGGTGTCCCCTAGTTCTCCCACCACCAGTCCTGATCTCAAAAATATCCTCTGAATAAATCCTATAGAAACCCTTTAGCAATTTGAACGTTTCAATCATATCTCCCCTCTTCTGCCTATCAACTAATTTCTGCAACCCACAAATCTTCAACCTGTTCTCATATGGTTCATTCCATAGACCTGCTATCATCTTATAGTCACTCGCTTGATCCTTTACACCTCCTCCCCATCAAGAAGGAACCTAGTTGACCAAATCTAGGCACAGTAGTTGAGATGAGGTCTTATCAAGGCTCGGTACAGAGGTACAATAACTTGCTTGTCTCTGCTCGTCAAGGTATTTTTCAACAACCAAGTGAGTTGATGAGCTGATTTAATTACTTTTGCAATGTGCCCCCTAAACTTCATCTCCCTATCCATCAACACTCCCAAGTCCCAGGCCTCATCAGTCTCCTGGAGTACAGTTCCACCAATGTGATTTACTGCTGCTAATCTTTTAACCCCAAAATGCATAACCTTACATTTTGTCACATTAAATTGACATCCATTCTCCTTAGCCCAGAACTCCAATCTATCCTAATCGTCCTGCAAGATTTTGACATCTTCTGCATTCACTATTGCCCTACCCAACTTTGCATCATCAGCGAACAAATGAACTGTGCCTCTTACATCCTTCCCTATATCGTTAATGAACAAATTAAACAGCAGTGGTCCAAGAACAGAACCCTGCGGCACACCACTAGTCATAGGCCGTCTTTTGGACTCTACTCCTGAATAAACTACTCTTTGATATCTCTCCATCAACCACCCACCTATCCATCTCACCAACCCTGTATCCATTCCCATATGTTGTAGTTTACGGATTAGAATTCCATGTGGTATTCTGTCAAATGCCTTTGCCAGGTCCAGCAGTATCACTGTAAACCCATTACCCTTATCCAGTTCAGCCATCACTTTGTTATAAAACTTGAGCAAGTTACTGAAGCATGATCTACCCTTCACAAAGCCATGCTGTCCCCCGTACAGTATCTCATTTTCATCAATCCATTCCTGCATTTTCCCTTGACTACTTTCTCCAAGACCTTGACAACGACTCCTGATATGCTGATTGGTCGGTAATTTGCAACCGTAGTCTTGGATCCTCCTTTATGCAGTGAAACTATTTTCCCCCTCTTTCCACACCTTCAGAACTAAACCAGACCCAAGACTCAGATTAAACAACATGGTCAAGAGGACTGATAATTCCTTAGCCACTTCACACAAGACCCATGCCAGTATACCATCCAATCCCATAGATGTATTCACATTAAGGTTCTGTAATAGACTATTCACCTCCACTTCATTCATCACAATTCCCGTATAAACTAATGGTTCCTTCATTTTTTCAATGTCACCACCTGGATGATATACTTTTGCAAAGTGCTCGCTCAGTAATTCCACTATATCGACTGATTCATTTTGCCGTATACAGTTTTTTTTCTTGCTTGCAGCATATTGAAAGAACTGTTTGGGATTCTCTTTAACTTGCATAGCTAGTTTCCTTTCATAATCCCCTTTTGCTTTTTTTTACCACACTCGTTACCCTTCTGCCCTGCACTTTATACCATTCGTGTGCTTGCAGGTCACCCTTTCTTTAAATTCCCTCCACAGTTGTTTCGTTTTTTGCAGCTCAAGTTATTCATCCATTTAACCCCTAATTGTTTTACTATTCGGACCCTAGGTATACAATCAGCCATAATCTCCTGTAAATGCTCCTTGACCACTTCCCATGCTCTATCGACATCCAGCACTTGCAGTTGTACATGCCATGGCACTGATCCAAGCAATCTCCTAAGCTTGTCATACTTGCCAGCACGGTAATTCCACATACACCTTGTCTTAATCGAAAATTCCACACCACACCTTTAGCCACCTCCCAGGTCAAGACCTTATGATCACTCTCACCAATAAGTGGCAACATGGTCATATTCATTACAGTCAAATTCTCAGATGCTATTACCAGGTCAAGCACTCTCACACCCTTAGTATTTTCAATTACATGCTGTCTCAGATAGTTATCCCTTAATAATTGAATAAAATCCATTTCCTTCCTCACATGTGTCCTCTCCTCCTTCCAATCAATGTTACCATAGTTGAAACCCCCCCATAATAATTACCCTCCTTCCACTCATTTTATCAATTTGTTTATGCATACTATCTCTACTATCTATTCCATCACCTGGTCTATAGCAGCACCCAACTGTATATTTTATTCTGCCAGTCTCAATCTCACACCAAATAGCCTCAAATGAGCTCTTTTCACTATCCTGCGATACAACTTCAATTCTCCTTGGCTGCAGTTCATCAACTATCATCAATAACACCCCTCCCTCCCATTTTATTTTCTCTGTCCCTCCTAAACACACTATAACCTACATTGTATCCCACTAACTATATCATCTTCCGTCAGCCATGTTTCACTACTGCCAATAACCTGTGGCCAGGAAGAGCCAATCAAGGCCATAAATTCTTCCTTCTTGTTCCTAATACTTCTGGCATTAGTATACATGAAATGCAGTGATCCCTTTGTCCCACCCCTATCTTGATGCATTATTCTAAATATCCCATTCCCATTTTTTGTCCTTAGTATTGGCTCGGGTACATTATATACATTCTTACACTCAACTGTCTCACTGATGTCTGCATATCCACTCCCCCCCCCCTCCTTGGTAGATCTAGTTTCCCTGGTTCTGCACATCCATTTTCACTTCATTCAGCAACACTTTTTCCAGTCTCCGCACACCAAATCCATTCAAATGCAGGCCATCCATCTTGTATAAATCCTTTCACCCATCAAACTCATTCCACACCACACCGTCTGCATAGCCTGCGCATAATGTCATTTGCGATTATGGCCCTCTTTCTAAACTCCTCTGTCATACCACAGCAACAGACTCGCCATTCTAACTCTGTCACTCTTTTCTTTCACTACCTTTAACAATACTTTCAAGTCCTCTCTCATAAAAAATTTATCTCCTTTCAATTTATTCGTACCCACCACAACTATCAATTCTTTTGCCCTCTCAGTGTATAGTATTGGTTTAGTTTTTTTGTTTCTTTTTTTTCAATAATTTCTAGATTGTATCTGAAAATAAATAAACCATCATGTATTTGTATATTTGTAGTGGTTCTTTTTTTTAAGTTTTATCGCATTTCAGCACATACTAGTAATGAATGTATCTCTCGGATACATGCAACCTAAGCAGCAATTTTTTCGATCGCGACTTCTGCAGGGTTAAAGAAGGTACTAATGTACTTATCCATAGTTGAAATACTGTACTTACTCGAATATAACTCGCACCGTGCCTGATTTTAGTTATCGAAAAAGAAATTAAAAAGTTTCTCAATATACCTTGCACATGAAAAAAAAGCTTAAACACGTGCACATTGCGGCGATAGTAACTGCTCCCGCAGTAATAATATAATAATTGTATGATGATACACGGCCGTGAGTCTCCTTTACGGGGAGGTACGGCACCATCTCAGTCTCCCCAAATTTTATCCAGGCTCCGGAACTGGCATAGCTGACGAATCACATCTATGGCTGGGTCAGTATTCCTGACTGTAATCCGTGTGTGTTCACTGGACCAGTTTGCCTGCTTGCAGGATGAAAAACCCCAGATAAACTGGTGGAAAAAACCCTGCTGTCCACGCCCAAGACTGGCTAACATGGCTATGGCTGAGGAAGAACCTTAAGCTCCTCACGTCATCGACGGGAATCGAACCCAGGACACTCCTTCCCCAGGCATATGGTTGCGAAGCTCATAGCCACTAGGCTAACCGTGCAGACTTAACACGTCTTCCCCAATAGCCACTATATTGCAGAGGCAAGAAAAACAATTACTTTTATTATGTCAGTAAATAAGATATGAACAATCTGTGTAATATATTTCTCAACAAATAGTGTAATTAAAGACAACTTGGATAAAAACGACACTAATGAATGAATCACATGTCCCCTCATACAGAAACTATGCTGTATAGACTCAAGAAAAACCATATGGTAAACACAGTATCTACTACAAACTATTGTTATTAATTAGATGTGTGTGAGTTTGCAAAGCAGCAATGAAATTCAATGAAACGTGTTAAAACTAAGAAATATATACATAGTGAATGTTGTTATGGCAGTTTCACATATGGAATTCGGTTGAAGAGAGTTAGCATTTCAACTCAACTGGTGGCTTGCTTTTATCTTTCAATCGTGCGATCTTTTGTTAATACTGCACTAATCATATGCACTTTTTAATAACCTGTCATTGCTGTCTGTTTCACATTAGGCTTAAATACTGTAAAGGGAGAAAAGTCATAAAACAGAAAGTTCCGGGTCCGGTGCATGAAAAAGTTCAGGGGCCGGGGCTCTCAGGTTCACTGCCTGAATTTAACTACTGGTTCCCAGAGTATAAAAGCTGCTGTTTCAATACTATGTTGGAGCTGCTACTGTGAATATATTCCTGCTTAGATATTTGAAAGTGAAGTTCTGCACTGCAAATTTCAAATTAAACAGTTTTATGTCATATGTTCTCAGAAGTTCAATCCCCGACATTTTTTTCTTTTGGTAAGTTTAAAATTCAAAATTTAAGAACCGATTTATAAATTAATTACAATTATTGCACGATGCCTCTGGAATTTATTTTAATTGAATAGATGAAGCATAAATTGAGTGATAATGGTTATTTATTTATAAAAGACAGAAAATGAAGAAAAGATTTTTTGGAAATGTGATCAGTTTCAAACAATGCATTGCCATGCATGTATTCATACAGCTGGTGACAACATTATCAAACGAAATTAACCAACAATCATGCCGGTAACATGGCACGGGTTGAAGCAGCAAAACTACTTAATGAGATTAAAGATCGAGCTTGTATAACTAGCGATGGGACTCATCAAATTATCACGGAAGCATACACAAAAATATCTCCCACCATCATCGGCCAAATGCCGAGCAATGCCTCTGTAAAAAAAGTATTCAGAGAACCCGAAATCAAGCAGGACAGGTACCACCAAATCCAAATTTGTTAAGTAATTTAATTATTCCGCCTATATATAAAATCACCTATGGAAATGAATCTTTTGCATGACAGCAACGATGGCTGCAACAGATTTCTGATATTTTCTACTAAACAAAATCTACAGTTATTATCGCAATCGACAACATGGTATGCAGATGGCACTTTTAAGACTTCTCCACCTCTCTTTGAGCAGCTGTAGACAATTCATGGCATTATAAATGATAACGTGATTCCTGCTGTTTATGCATTGATGCCTCGAAGAAATGAAGATATATATCATAGAGTTATAAACACGTTAAAAAATTTGGAACCAAATTTGTTGCCAATTTAATCATGACAGATTTTGAAGTGGCTTCAATAAATGCGTTCCGTGAAGCATTTCCAAATAGTCAGCAAAAAGGCTGCTTTTTTCACTTTTCACATTGTATATTTTGCAACATTCAAGCAAATGGTCTTCAACAACGATACGAAACTGATTCCAAATTTGCAATAAAAATGCGCATGATATCAGCAATTGCTTTTGCACCATCTACAAATATTGTATGTGCTTTTTAAGTGTTATGTGAAAATAATGACTATCCTGTTGAAGCTCAGTCTGTTCTGCACTATGTAGAAGACACCTGGATTGGCAAACCTGATCATCGATCACTTTGTCGTCCACTACCTCGCTTTCCCCGTGTCTTATGGAACTGTTACCCTGCTGCTCTGGATCGGTTACCAAAGGCAAACAACTCATGCGAAGGGTGGCATCTTGCATTCAGTGAACTAATTGGTGCTTCTCATCCGACAATATGGAAGTTTCTAAAAACTTTTAAGGATGAGCAACATTTCAATGAGGCTGCTCAATAGAGCAATGTATAGCTGGCACCCAACCTCCTCCTGGTAAGAAACGCTATCGAGATACTGCTAAAAGACTTCAGCTCATCGTTAGTAATTATTAAAATCGTGAAACTCTTGATTACTTAAGAGGAATTGCCCGTAATTTTTTATTTTAAAAACTTTGTGAATGTGTATTCACCTTTTTTTGTTTCATTTTTTTTTTCCCATACTGCTCAATTTTGAATAGTATGAAATAAAAAGTGTTCCTTTTCATGATCATCAAAACAGTCCTTTTCAGGACTACAAATATTGATAGAGAGATGCCTGATGGTACTGATTCCAGTTCCTCTTGAAGATAAATTTTCAAGTTGTTTTAATAACAGAATAATTGCTCCTTCAAAGTGGCTAATAGTACAATTTTGAAGGAATAAAATAAAAACAGAACATCACGACATTCATGCCTTCTAGGTGCATAATCCAACTAACTGCTGATTGTTGTCAGAAATCTGACAACAATCAGCAGTTAGTTGGATATAACTATTCTACCTAAATATTCTTAAATATAGTGCTCTTTCTCCCTCACCATCCTATCCCAGTTCTGTAACAATTAATATTCCATCTACAGAGCCTGTAGTAAGAAAGAATATGAATAACTTTATATGTAAATTTTTTAAATATTTTTTTTTTCACATATATATACATGATGAATTTTTGTGCGATTAATTTTCTCCATGATTAAATTTCCAGCGATGAATTTTCCTCACGATGAATAGTCTCCGCAATGAATTGTCGTCGATCAATTTTCCCACAATGAATTGTCTCTGATGAACTGTCCAGACACACTCCACACATCCAGAAACTCGCATGAAATCGTTTGCTGTCATAGCCCTTCTTAATTCATTTTTATCATAACGAGATAAAATACTGATAATTTTCACTTTCTCAAGTTATACTGGTAACTTTTACTAGGTTGCGCCCTTTGATTAGAAAAGGCCTAAGTTCGATTCTCGTTATGACAGGAGGAATCTTTATATGAAATTTTTCAATTGAAGGTGAGTTAGTCAATCTCATGCAGAGGTAGTAGGGTTTTTTCTCCCTGAAACTCTGGTTTTTCATCCCGCATACAGACAAATCGGCCCTTCAGAACACACGCAATTTACAGACAAAAAATACTAGCTGTGGTGGTGGTGGTGGGTGCGGGCAGCAGATGGGTTGATGTAGGTGATTGGTAGTAGTGGAGACGGAGAGTTGTACAGTAGTTGTCTTCCCGCGATGAGTCTTCGGACTCCTTGGAGGTGTCATGAATAATAATAATAAAAACCACTAATTTTCTAACAAATTTCAAAATTTCAGTAAAAAAGTTCCTACCTTTTAAAGAGCCATGCTACTCCCTATAAAGTATCATATTCCTATCCACCCATTCCTAAATTTTACTTTTAACTAACTTTTCCAGTACCTTTAACCACCACTCCAGATATACTACTGGTCTGTAATTTGCCACTTCTATCTTGGAGACACTTTTATGTAATGGAACCATCTTACCCTCTTTCCAATCCCTTGGAACCTTGGCAGAGGCACTGCCAGTTCACTCGTACATTCTTGTGGCTCATGAGCTGACATACCGTACAGGCCCACTGTTGTATTCACACTGATGTTTTTCGATTTACTTGAGTACCTTTAGTTCAACTATCTCAGTGTTCAGATCAATCTCTATCAACTGAGTAACTGCAAAGCCACCACCTGGATGATATACCCTTGCAATGTGATCGCTTAGTAACTGAACTATTTCTTCTGCTTCTGTAACTTTCCTAACATCAGCACTGAGTAAAGTTATTATGTTTCCATGATCAATTCTTCTTGTACTTCTATGTAGCAAAAAACTCTTTTTGGTTTACTTTGGCCTGCTTAGCTAATTTTCTCTCAAAATCTGATGTAGCCTTCCTTACCATACTAGTTACCCTTCTTGCTTGTGCTTTATATTTTTCATGGGCATACTTGATCACCTTGTTGCTTACATCTTCCACAATGCTTTCTTTTTTTGCACCTCCTGCTTGCATCCATTTAATCCCTATGCAGTTGATCCTCCTGACTCTAGGTATGCACTTTGATACTACCTTGCTCAAACAATCCTTGAATGCTTCACATGCACTAATTGATATTCATTCCGTGTAGTTTCTTATGCCATGGAAGTGTTCCAAGTTGCCTCTTGAATTTTTCACAATCACCAGCTTTGTAGTTTCACATAAATCCTTTCTTGACTGAAATTTCCACGTCGTGAGCAATCTCCCAGGATAAAACTGCATGGTTATGGTCTACAGCTATATACAATATGTAGTTTTAGAATCTTCTCTGAAACATTCTATCCCTGTAGATACATCATTCTCTGACAACCAGGTCTTGCTAATGTCAATAATTTTTAACCAAATTGAGCTGACAATGCCTAAAACTCCTCTCCTTTATTTCTGATGCTTTGGGCATTCCTGTACATGCCCTTGTGCACACAGTTACTCTTACATAATGTCATTACTGCCCATTCAGATTGGAAACCTGGGAAACTGCACCCAACTCTTCACAATTATTCCTGCACTCATACTTATCTATCCCTGGAGTTGCTATTTCTGCACAGTCATTCCTGCACTCACACTCATTTGTCCCAGAGGTGGCTAGACATGCTTGATTGCTTTCCCCCTAATATCTCTAGTTTCCATGATTTTGTACTTCCAAACTCTCACTGATCAATACTTTCTCCAAGCACGTTACCCCAAACCATTTAAGTGCAGTCCATCATTTATATACAGGTCCTTATGTCCATCAAATTCACTCCACTCATCTTAACTTTGAATCGAGAAAACAAAGTTTTTGTATATTTCATGAACTACAAGCAAGCATTTGATTCAGTAGTTAGAAACTGTATAATAGAAATCCTTTCTTTTAGTGTTACACGGTGATCAGCATTCATTTTTGAAATTATGGATTCTACAACCGTGTTAAAATAACTCTTTTTATTATCCCGACATTTCGATCTTCATATCAAGACCATCATACATAAATATATTTGACAAGCTGCGTTACATTTCAAACTGAAAGCTAGAGAAACAATGATTTGATCACATGCTACTCACTGACATGACCTCTAGTGAAAGAAAAAAAAAAAACATCAAGCTAGATTTAATTTATGATTACATGAATAAACATTCTTGCTTACAGATAGTTTTCCTTCCAGTACCAGTGATGTCCTATTTCTATTATTACAATTGTTATTTTTGATTTTATAATTTTTTAAATCAAAAATAACAATTGTAATAATAGAAATAGGACATCACTGGTATTGGAAGGAAAACTATCTGTAAGCAAGAATGTTTATTCATGTAATCATAAATTAAATCTAGCTTGATTTTTTTTTTTTTCTTTCACTAGAGGTCATGTCAGTGAGTAGCATGTGATCAAATCATTGTTTCTCTAGCTTTCAGTTTGAAATGTAACGCAGCTTGTCAAATATATTTATGTATGATGATCTTGATATGAAGATCGAAACGTCGAGATAATAAAAAGAGTTATTTTAACATGGTTGTAGAATCCATAATTTCAAAAATGAATGTATGATAGAAACACTGCATCAAAAAGGATTGAAACCATACCTAATCAGTATAATCAGCAAGTGCTATAAAGACAGAGACAATAGTAAAATTCAAGAATATTGAAACAAATAAAAGCCTGTCCCGGGGGGGGGGGGGGGAATGTCTTGGATTGCTGTCCTCACTCTTTCTATATATGCTTGTTCAACCTGTTCCTCAGAGAAATGGTTAGAGAATCCATGGAGAATTGCGTGGGAGTAACTGTCAATGGAAGAAACATCACCCACTTAAACTATACAGATGATATTGTTCTGATAGCCAATAATTTAGAGAGCCTAAAATCAATGATTTCTAATCTAAATCTAATCAGTAACCAATGCATCTTGGTGTTAAATCTTGATAAGACAGATTATGATAATAGGCAGAGCAAAAAAATATGTCAGTGTTACAATAAATAATAAAAGAATAGAACAAGTGGACATTTTCAATTATCTCAGAACATTAACCACTGAAGATCTACATTATATGAAAACTGTCATGCTCAAAATAAGTCTAGAGATAGTCAACAATGAACAAGTTAAATAAAATATAGAAAAATTTAAAAAAATTAGCCACAGCTTAAAGACTGAACTCTTCAACTTAATGATTCTTCCGATGGGGCTGTAGGGAGCAGAGAGTTGGATCACTGGCAAACAAGAAGACAGATTAAAAGGTTTTGAATCCAAGTGCTTAAGAAGGATCACCACCACAAAATGGACTATAAAAAAAAGACAAGTGATAAAGTAAGAGAAAAGTTTAGTTACTCTGATACCATCCTAAATAAACTACACAAATACAGTTACAATAGTTTGGGTAATTGTCGTCTTCTTCTCAGTTGCCCTCAACCCTTAGGTCCTTTACGATAGGGTTGAGGGTAGCTAAGAAGAAGATTACCTGTAACCTTGTTACAGGTAATCTTGTAACAAAAATTCCAATACTATTTTTGGAAGTACGTTCCAAAAATAGTATTGGAACGTACCTCCTAGTTTTTGATTAGCCATCTTATTGTAACGTTGTTCTTAATAAAATCAATTAATTGCTGGTTGATCACTAATCAAAATATAGGGAAATTTATATTTATACTGTGCCACCCTATATTTAGATTAGCTTATGCAAATAGTAGAATCAATTTTCAATTAATTTAGCAGTCTCATTAATCATATAGGCCGAATTTAATATTTTACACTTAAGGCTCCCGCAAGGTCCGAACTTTTTATGAACGGTGCAATGAAAAAGAATCAGGCACACACAATATTGAAATCAATAAAACAAAACATTTAATACAAGGTTATATGACAAGTACATAAATTTTAACTCCGAAAATAAGATAATACAAATAACTTTGTTCTTCAGATCAAAACATTCACATAGAATCGATAACTAATAATTAAGGAATAAATTCTAAAAGAATTCACATAGAATCAAACATCTAATCTTCTGATACTAAATTCATAGTTCTCCTAATAATAAAAATTGTTCACACAGTTCTATACTTCAGAATTTCCTAGTAAATAAATTTACTGGCATCACTCAGTTGCACTCTATAATTTAACACTTAGTCAGCAAGCACTTAATATACTATTAATGGCGGCAGTTATTACTTCAAGGGGAATTACTTTCAAGCTTCTAACTTCGGCTCAACACAGCAAAACACCACATTAGATGTTAGGATATTTGAGACGGAGCTATCACTTAAATCTTCACACTGAAATAAATTAAGATAGGACTGTTCTTACCGGGATTAATCCTTAGCACATCAGATTCAATGTGAGCACATATCAAACTATTCACTTATTACTCCGATGCAACACTATTCAAAAGAATTCTTCACAGAGATAACTCTATTATTATTTATCACGCTACACAAATCTTGACGGACTTGCTATAAGGCAGAATAATTATTCCATGTTTACTACTGTATAACAAGTTGAGCTGTGCACAATCCTTCTTCAACGTGATATAGGAATACATAGTAATTCTAGAACTTAGTGGAATTATTCTGGATTGCCTCTTAATCTTCTGATCTTTTGTTAATCCTATTATGGCACTAAAATACCTATTAGTGCCACCGCTGACTTTACTCTCAGCTGCTTATAAGTTTTCTCCTTGTCTCCATGGTGTTCTGAATGCTCCTGCCCTTGAGTGTCCTTGTTTACTTTCCCCCTTCCACTTATCTACCTTTCTTCTTCTTCCCGCCTAAACTTGTTCTCCAGTCCAACTCATATTAATTCCTTACTTCCAATTACCGCAGCTCGCGCGTTCTATTTTATTTCTGTCTCCATGGCAACGATCAAAACAATGTAAACATAAGCATTACATAAGATTATACCTTTACATATAGTAATGAAAAATAATAAAAAAATATCATAGTTAATTTCTCCTTCACTTTCATTTACAAATATAATAAAGCATATATTACAGTTCACATAAGGCACATAAAAGTTACATACATAGAATATCTTATAATCTTATTGAAGGAATATAGCAATAAAATAAATGGCATTTACTACAGAGTCCATTCATTAACATGACATATATTAAAATTATATAATTAAATAATAACTGATAACCTTGAATTTCAAGGAAAATACATGAATAATAAATCTTAAGCAAGAGACTAACAAATAATATATAACAAGTCTTGCTTAGGATATGGTAGATTATGTTAAATGTGAATGAAGAATAAAAACATACAAAATAATTTCATTCACAGTTTAACACTTGAAGATCTGCTCAGACTTGGCTTCTTTTCGACAGATGGCAAGGCTGACATAGGATAAGAACCCAATGGATGAAAAGAATCCATGGAACACTTAACATGTTCTCAACAGATGAAAATTGATTATGATGAATTATAGCATTTTTCTTTTAATGCTTATTAGTAACAAAGCAGACTAAACATATTAATATTATAGTTTCTCTGTATCTCCCTCATTCCTGCCAAGTTGACTTATTTCACAGTCATGAAGTTGTTAAATATTTCTGGGTTTACTTTTTTGTTAGATTTCTATTATTGATTAAGAGTTACAGTGGTATCTCATAAGCTAAGTAATGTTGAATTTCATGACTTATTACAATAATTATCAGGACCCACTTGACGTCTACTGTCACAGGGGTACTCAAAGGTGCATTCTGATAAATTTGAAGTGTTCAGTCCATTTAAAGAAAGCTCTGAAGCACTGTTTTTGTTCTTCTCTTGCACAGATTGCATTATTCGAGTGATTTTGAACTAAATTTTAGTCTAAAATAGAGAGATTTCATACACCACAGTTCATATCATTCCACTAATTTTCATCACAGTTATTTTTTAGATTGCTTTAAATCTGCCACTTAAGAGTTTCAGCAGTGCTGAATACAGATAGATGAGATAGAAAGTAATATACTGCTTTACTTACTTCTAAGTGATATTTCCTTAAAATGCCATGCACTCAAAAAGTCTGGAATTTAGAAATGAATAGCAATACTCTTTCTAGCTTTAGCTAGAAAGAGCTAGAAAGAGCAATACTCTTTCTAGCTTTAGCTAGAAAGAGTATTGCTCATTCTTATTTCTTTGGATTGGCTAATCTGATGGCAGTATTTGTGGTGATGGTTTGTAACTGATAATTTTATACAGAATATTGAACATGTAAATCAACTGATACGCTGGGGAAAGAGAAGGAGATGCTAAGCTGCAGAACGACAGTATTTTTGTCTTCCAGCATAAAGAGTATTGCTGTGTTTATTTCGTTATGTGGCATTGAAACTTCATTACTTCATGAATATTATTGAAATAAAAAATAAGTGGGCATACAGGTAATCATAATTTTTTTTTTGTTTCAGACCCACAGTATTCTTCTGATTTCCCTATGAAGTATCTTGAACGTGTCAAAAGAGTACACTCTAAAGGAGGCTATGGATCAGAAGGGTGAGTAACTTACTAACAGTTCTCTTCTGTCATAGACAGCTTTCTATGTTATACAACTTTTCAGGTGAGTATCAAAAGTAACTGGTTTTTTTGCCTGGAAAGCAGATATGCTAACCACTCGACCAACTAAGCCACCTAACTGATGGTGAAAGTACAAGGTTGGTCTGAAAAGTTCTTGGCCTAGCAATGAAAAAATGAATTTATAATTTCAAAATTATTTTTATTTTCAATATAATCTCCCTTAAGACTAATACATTTATTCCAGTGCAATTATCCTGTCATCACTGCAATGACCTCTTGATTCGAAGAAAAAATCTGACCACCGAGGAAGAGTTTTAGTTTTGGGAAGAGATAGAAGTCAGAGAGAGCCAAATCTGGGGAATAGGGTGGTTGTTCCAACAATACATAATGCATATCCCTTGATTTTCCATTTGCCAAAACACTTTTGTGGGCAGGTGCATTGTCCTGATGAAAGTTGATTTTTTTTTCTTCTCAAAACCAGGTCTTTTCTCATGAATTTTTTCGTCTAGTCTGGTTAAAAGATCGGAATCATATTCTCCTGTTATTGTTTTACCCTTTCTTTTATTATTTAAATATAAATAATCCCATAACACCGATGCCATGACTTTTCCTGCTGATGGAACTGACTTTGTCTTCTTTCGCGCTGAACAACTGGCTTCTGTCCACTGTTTTGACTGCTGTTTGGATTCTGGTGTGTAATGGCGAATCCAAGTCTCATCCATAGTAATAAATCGCTGCAAATCAGTTTTATTCTTGTTAAAACGCCCCAAGCACTGTTTAGAAAGTTTCTTACAAGTGCATTTTTGATCTACTGTGAGCAAGTGGGCACCCATCTTGTGCAAAGATTTTTCATTTGCAATTCTTCATGCAAAATATATCCTACACATTCTTTCAAAAAGCCTATAGTCTCACCAATTTCATGCACTTTAATTTATCTATAGTCTCATGCCTATAATTTCATGCACTTTGACTCGCCCCTCATCCAATACCATATCGTGCACTTGATTAATGATTTCTGGTGTTGTTACACTTTTTGGACGTCCTTCATGTGGATCATCTTCAAGGCTAGTACGACCATGTTTAAACTCGGCAGCCCATTTCTTAATTGGTGAAAACGAAGGAGAAGAGTGCCATAAACTTTTATGAACTTCGAATGAATTTCTTTTGGCATTAAACCTTCTTTTACGAAGAATTTTATAACTGCATGATACACAATTTTATCCATTTCAAGGGATACAGACAACTTTTTCTTCAGACAACTGTATAAAACAAACTGTATAAAACAACTTGATAGAATGACTTGCAATTTCACATGGATGCTTATGACAGATGTACCAACTTAGAAAATAAAATCGTGCCGATAGTGTTGCCATTTATGGTCAAGGCTGAGAACTTTTCAGACCACCCTCGTACATCAAATAATTATTATATTATTTATAGAAATACGTTTTATTTATACAAAACTGTGTTTTGCTACCAGTTATCAGATAAAGGAAGTGTCTTTCAGGTATTATGGATTATGATTCCCCTCATTGTTTTTCTGATTAAAGTAGGATTGAATTTGCATGCAGAGAATATACAAGAAATAAAAAGTTTTACATTATTATTGATAATGATGCCTTTAGAAGCCATTACATTCAGATTTGAATGTACTGACCAGCCATCTGTTGGCTGGCTGAGATAAGCACAGCCCACAGATATGAATCATACTCAGTTACATAAAATATTATTTGAAAAAAAAAAAAAAAGTGAAAGCGTTCAAAAACAATAATCACACCTTAAAGACCCAGTGGTAAAACATAAAGAAAATTTTGTTGCTGCCAAAGGAATCATATGTGCTTTTGTTTGTAATGATCAAAATGTCAGATCATGATGATCAACTCAAGATGTTAAAGAATCAATCCTGAAAAAGGAAAAATTACAGCATAAGTTATAACTAATGAAAAAATCATTTTTCATTTCTTTAGGAGAGTCCTCTTCATATATTCTGAAAATAACACCACATTTGAAATAACCCACAAACATGCACCATAATTTTAGTGTATCATCTATTTTATCTATTTATTCTTTTTGTATATTTTTAAATTTCATTCTTTTCAGTGGTATATTCGTTGCACCTTTGTTGTTCGACCCACAAGCGATGCAATCAATACAGTAAGTTGAAGATTCGTGTTTCTGGTTTGATCATTCAACTGGCATTTTTAAAATGTTGTAGGGACGGCAATATCATTCTGAATTGCATCAAACTAAAGAGAAAATTTACCTCAAGAAAGGCGTAATGAATATACCACCGCATGGAGAAAGCATTACTTAGAAAATAGATCCAAGCTACTAGAAAAAACTTGACCTTTGCTCAAAACCTGGTACAAAATTAAAATCTGAACTTTCAAGTTACTTGAACGCAGATATTTGGGTTATCTTCAAGAAGATTACGGACAACATGGTGAACCATATCCTTCAAACTAAGAAAGAAAATCTCATATCCAAATTTCATAGACTAAAAGATCGACAAAACTTACAGACATATTTGAATTTCTCTGCAGTGAACGTTAACAACCAACCAGAAGCAAGAAATAACAGGAGCCACCAATCACCTGCAGGTAACAGTAACGTAGTTAACCTATCCAACCATGCCTTAAACAAAGATGAATTCTCGCTACTCAGCAAAAGTAGAAAAAACTAGCTCAAAATGTGTAAATGCAGGTAGGGTAGTGATAGTCATACAGAAATGCTCAATTGTGGATGTATAAAAGTATTGCCATTGGCTACATTTCATAATTCAGAAGGGCAAATTCCAGATGATTGGAGTTATATCTCTCATAGTTGCCATCTATAAAACGGGATACAAATTTGAATGTGAGAATTGCAGAGGGATTTCATAATCAGCCTTTTCTACCTAATTATCATGACACAATATCTGACCTGATTTGGTGCTTTGTTTCTCCTTTTACAGCTTGCTTTTCTTGTTTTTTCTTTGCATCTCTATTTGCTTTTCAACTTTTTCCAGTTTCCTAATTGTCTGTCTAATAATTTGTTTAATTGTTCCAAAGATAAATTCATCTTCAACATCCCCAGTTTCCAAAATAGTAGGATACTGTTCACTGGGACAAGCCTCTTTGGAACAGTAGAGTTTTGTTGTTGAATCACAGAAACATCCTTCTCATCTCATGTTATTAGTTGTTCAATGGGAAGGATATCAACAGAGCGTGGAAAGTATTTTTTGACCCTCCTTTGTATACTGAAGGATAACGTTTGCATATCTGCAGTAACTTCACCCAACTAAAGTTCTCATTATTAAAGATAAAAGCTTGTGTGGCATGTGCAAAAAATGCTTTGAATTCCACCCGTAAAGTCTCATTCATGAATTACATGGTCTTTCTGTATTTTTAGACCTCCTTCAGACATACTGGAAATAAATGGTAACAAATTAATAACTACTTTGTTCCCTCTTCTTCTGTGAATCATTTGTGTCATGAAAAGGAAATAATGTTATTTTAATGATTAATTAGTGTTAATAAAATTACTTTGTGTTATAAATAGTATTAACTTTTATAATGCTTTATGTTATTATCTTTACTTTATTAACTACCCAGCCAGCTGTGACATATATTTACATCCTCTGAAACATGGATGCAAAGTGTAAGGTGGTTGATACATTTCATTTGTGTGGACGTTGGGTGGTTAAACAATATTATATTAGATATGTAAGGATTGCCATATACAGTAGATGCACCTTATAATGAATCCATAGGAACCAGTGAAATAGTTTGGGGTGGATTTTTTTCTTTAACTGTGTTGGCCCACTTTTTTAGAACCAAGACTTAGTCGTCGGGAATTTTGGGGTAGAATTGAGGAGTGAAGGTGATTTCTGTTATTCAGTCTGAGCAAGTGTTTGGATCTGGGAAACAGCAGTCAGATCATGGAAAGGATGAACAGAAGTCATGATGATTATCCCATTTGGCACCCTTGTAGTGCCAGGGGACAAGGGATTGGGTATCATTGGATAAATTGTTATTCCATGGTTGAGGTCCAGGGTTGATAAATTTATTTAATATTTAGTAGTTTTGTTTGCCTTCCGTCTCTTAGTGCATCTTTTTTTGTGTTTTTGGTGTGTTATAATTTATAATTTGATAAAATACGTTGCAAGTAAGTATGGCTCCAGTACGAAGGAAAATGGCGGCCAGTAATGATGGTTCGCCATCTTTATCAAAGAACGGTAGTATAAAAGAGATGATTCAGTGTACTAGCTGCGAAATGTACGCTTTGCGGAGTGCGGTCGGAGTGTGGTTAGATGATAATAAAGGAGTGAATGTGTGTAGAAAATGTAGGGAGAATGAGAAATTGAAGAGTATTTCGGATCGTGAGTGTGATATTTTGGTCAAACATCAGAATGAAGAAAATAGGGATATGACAAGAAACGCGAGGTTGTACCAGAGAATTGTGAGAGTGTGAATGTAGAAAGTGTGAATGATAGTATTAATGGTTTTACTGAGAATAAAAAAGATGAGATAGACGCAATGAGTGAGATCGCGTTGTTGAATGGTGCGATACAAAGGGCAAAACAGCAGCTAGAGGTATGAGCAAAAGTCGGCTGAATGAACCAGCCAATAATAAAAAGTATGACAGGAAAAATAAGAGTATGAGTGTGAACGTAAACAAAATGAAGGATAGAGTGCTGTATGGAGACTCGTTAGTACGAGGTGTGATAGTAGAGCATTTGACAAAATCGTACCAACCTGGTGCGACCATAAAGGATGTAACTGAGTCTATTAGAGAGCAAAAGGAAAGGGTGAAAGAAATAACTGTTGTGGCAGGTACGAATGATTTGAAAGGAGACAAAATGGAAATGATAGAAGACCTGAATGAATTGTTTGAGGTAGCAAAAGAAAAGAGTGAGAGAGATAGAATGATTAGTCTTTTGCCACGGTATGACATTGAAATGTTTAAAAGGAGGGCCATAATTGCGAATGACTTTATGCGTGGCTTATGTATGACGAGTGGTGTGGAGTGAGTTCGATGGGCGAAAGGATCTATATAAGATGGATGGCTTGCATTTGAATGGTACGGTATAAGAAGACTTGAGAAAGTGTTGCTGGATGTGGTGGATGTGCAAATTCAGGGAAACTAGATTTATTAAGGGGGGGGAGTAGATATACAGTCCTTAGGGAGGCCCTTGAATGTAAGAATGAATATAATATGCCCGAGCAAATAAGGACAACAAATCAGAGTGGGATAGTTAATATAAGGCATCAAGGTAGGGTTGGGGCTAATGGGGGTCTTAAATTCATGTACACTAATGCTTAGGAGTGTTAGGAACAAGAAGGAAGAGTTTTTGGCCATGGTTGGCACTTCCAGACCACAGGTTATTGGTATTAGTGAAACATGGCTGACTGTAGATGATATAGCTCGTGGGATTGAAAGTGATGGGTATAGTGTGTTCAGGAATGACAGGGAGAATAAAATGGGGAGAGGGGTATTGTTGATGATAGCTGATGAGCTGCAGCAAAGGAAAATAGAAGTTGAATTGCAGGATAGAGAAAAGAACACATTTTGAGGCCATTTGGTGTGAGATTGTGGCTAGCAGAATTAAATATACAATTGGGTGCTGCTATAGACCAGGTGATGGAAAAGATGTTGGTGACAGTATGCACAAGCAAATAGAAGAAATGAGTGGAAGGAGGGTGATTATTATGGGAGATTTCAACCATGGTCGCATTGATTGGGGTGAGGAGAGGACACATGGGAGGAAGAAATTGAATTTTATGTGGTTATTAAGGGATAACTATCTGCGACAGCATGTAATGGAAAATACTAGGGGTCAGAGAGTGCTTGACCTAGTAATTACATCTGAGGGTTTGGCTGTAACAAATATGACCACATTGCCACCAATCGGTGAGAGTGATCATAGGGTCTTGACTTGTGAGGTGGCTAAAAGTGTAGAATTTTCAATTAAGACAGGGTACGTGTGGAATTATCGGGCTGGAAAGTATATCAAGCTTAGGAGTTTGATTGGTTGTGCCATGGCATGTACAACTGCAAGGACTAGAAGTCGATAGTGCATGGGAGGTAGTTAAGAAGTGTTTGCATGAAGCAATGGCTGACTGTATACCTAGAGTCCGAATAATAAATCAACTAGGGGTTAAATGGATGAATAACACCATTAAGCTTGAGCGGCAAAAAAAGAAACAACTATGGAGGGAATTTAAGGAGAAAGGTGACCGGCAGGCACACGAACGGTATAAAACGCAGGCCAGAAGGGTAACGAGTGTGGTAAGAAAAGCAAAAAAGGATTACGAAAGAACATTGGCCATGCAGGCTAAAGAGAATCCTAAACAGTTTTTTAGATATGTAGCAAGTAAAAGGAAAAATGTACATGACAGAATGATTTTAAAGAATGCCGATGGTAGGGAGGTAACTGAATCAGTTGATATAGTTGAGTTACTGAGTGAGCACTTTGCAAGAATATATCATCCAGATGGTGACATTGCAGAAACGAATGTACCAGTAGATTATACGGGAATTGTGGTGAATGAAGTGGAGGTGAGTAGTCTTGCATAACCTCAATGTCAATACATCTGTAGGATTGGATGGTATACCAGCTCGTGTTGTACGAGAAGCAGCTAAAGAATTGTCAGTACCCTTGACCATTTTGTTTAATTTGAGTCTCGGGTCTGGGTTAGTCCCGAGGGGGTGGAAAGAGGGAAAAATAGTTCCACTGCATAAAGATGGTTCCAAGACTGCTGTTGTAAATTACCGACCGATTAGCATATCGGGAATCATTGTCAAGGTCTTAGAGAAATTAGTCAAGAAAAGAATACAGGATTGGATAGATGAAAATGGGATATTGTATGGGGGACAACATGGTTTTGTGAAGGGTAGATCATGCCTCAGTAACTTGCTCACGTTTTATAACACAGTGACGGCTGAACTGGATAGGGGTAATGGGTGTCAGTAATACTACTGGACCTTGCCAAGGCTTTTGATAGGATACCACATAGAACCCTAATCAGTAAACTGGAGCAGATGGGGATAGATATAGGGTTGGTGAGATGGATCGGAGGGTGGTTGAAGAAGAGATGCCAGAGAGTGGTTTATTCAGGAGTGGAGTCTAAAAGAAGGCTTGTGACTAGTGGAGTGCCACAGGGCTCTGCTCTTGGACCACTGATTTTCAATTTGTTCATCAATGATATAGGAAAGGATTTGAGAGGAAGTGTTCTCTTGTTTGCTGATGATGCAAAGTTCGGTAGAGCAATTATGAGTGCACAGGATGTCAAAATTTTACAGGATGATTTGGATAGTTTGGAGGACTGGGCTAGGAAAAATGGATGTCAATTTAATGTGCCAAAGTGTAAGGTTATGCACTTTGGGGTGAAAAGAATAGTAGCAGTATATCGTATTGGTGGAACCGTACTCCAGGAGATTGATGAGGCCAGGGATTTGGGAGTGTTGGTGGATAGGGAATTGAAGTTTGGGGGACACATTGCAAAAGTGACTAAAACAGCTCCCAAAATCACTTGGCTTCTGAAAAATACTTTAGCATGCAGAGACAAACAAGTTGTTGTTCCTCTGTATCGAGCCTTGATAAGACCCCATCTGGACTACTGTGCCCAGTTATGGGCACCAGGGTTTCTTCGTCATGGGGAGGAAGTGGAGAGGATCCAGAGACGAGTGACCAAGATGATAGCAGGTCTGTGGAATGAACCTTATGAGAATAGGTTCAAGAGTTGTGGGTTGCAGAAATTGGTCGATAGGTGAAGGAGGGGTGGTATGATTGAGACATTCAAATTACTGAAGGGTTTCTATAAGATTGATCCAGAAGATATTTTTGAAAATATGACTGGTGGTGGGAGGACTAGGGGCCATGAATGAAAGCTTGGCAAGAGCGTGGTTGACAAGGGTGTTAGAGCTAGGTTTTTTACTTGGAGAGTAGTGAATGAGTGGAATAAGCTTCCAGAGTCTGTTGTGGGTGCTACGACCATGAATGAGTTCAAGGCAAGGTATGATAGATACTGTGTGAATATCGAATAGTTGTTCTTGACATGATGTTAGGGCCTCCCTTGTTTGATGGAGTTGCGTAGTCTCTAGTATTTTGGTGGAGAGATTGATTATCTATGTTAGGTCATTGTAGTAGATACCTTATCATCCCTGCCTACTTGATTAGTGGCACAGTAGACAGGAAGCCAGTTTAAGTTGTGGATGTTGAAATACTCAAGAAGAATGATTAAAACAATAAATAAATTGAAGTTATTCCTTTGTTTGTGATTTTGTGTCACCACTGAATCTATTGTGAAATAAATTTCTTTCTCTCTGTATTTTGTTGTAAATCTTTCTAGATATAAGTATGACTGGAAATTAGAAGAAGCTAAGAAGAATCTTCTTAGAACTCATACAACTTCAACAAGTGCAAGGATGCTGTTCAGGTTAGCACAACAGGTAAGTATCATTGATTGGAAGAAAAGTAAGCGTATTCTGAAGTATACTGTTCAGTGAGCAGAGCTTAATACATGGGAATTAATAGATTAGTAATTTCTGTTTGTCTGTGTGCATGCGTGCGTGCGCATGCACACACAGAATCATTTGATAGCATGTGCGCTATATATCAAATGGCATATTCAGGTAATCCAATGGCAGTGGGTCCTGTCTTTCCTCTGCTATGCTACAGGGTGGAGTAATTCAACAAATCACGGAACTAAGAAATTTCAGAAAGATTAGAACCTAGACCCGTTCGCACATATGTACACACTGTCTGCTGCTGACTGTTTTGTGCGGAGAAGGGGCATCAGTGTTATACTGCTTGGTAAGTCTATCAGTTTGTTTATATGGTTAACTTTACTTAATTTTACATTGAGTAAAATTAACCATATAAACAAACTGATAGACTTACCAAGCAGTACTAGAAATAATTTAGTTAACAATTTTACGAGAGACAAGAAAATAATCATAAGACTAATTTGGTTTGAATTAACAAATAACTGTGAGCTTGTGTTGCATTAACATTATGAAACAGTTTTGTTAATTTTGTGCAATGTAGCTCACTTGGGATCGATGCCTAGTGATTAAAACGATCCAGATTTCAACCCCATCTAGGATTTGATTTGAATTTTTTTTTTTTTTAAATGGCACAAAGACATCAAGGGTCACACTGCATCAGGACATAGGTCACAGCAGTAGATATAGTAATTGGTTAGTAGGACAATCACAGACATCCATGCCCTTGGTGGGATTCGAGCCCTCAACCTTTTGGCTAGAGAGCAGATATGCTAACCACTTGGCCAACCAGGCCTGCCTCCATCTAGGATGTGAAGAACCTTTATAAGGTTTTTTTTTTTTTAACAAAAGATAAGTTAGACATTCTCATATAGTGGTTGGCAGGGCTTCAAACCTTGAAAGTTGAGTTTTCAGGCCTACTTGTGAGTACAAGCAGGTGAGGATGGTTAAAGTCAAATGAAATGGATGTCTTGTAGAAAGATAACAGTTGACAGTATGTAGTGAGTTCAAAGTAATACCATTGAGTAGTAGAGCTTAGGAATTTCATTATTCAGATTTGGTTTAAAGATTGAAGTCGCAGAGTTTTCTTTGACCAGCCTTTCAATCTAATGCTGTGACTAGTTCAGAGACTGTCTGCTAGTGCTCCTAGTCTCGGGATTTTATTTTTCAGAATTCATATGGCATCAAAAGGTTTGGGGCATACAAAATGAAATGTCTTTACATATATTCAGATATGCTCTGATAATGAAAGTTTTTTTTGTCAGTTGGTTATAAAATAAATTAAAGATGCCAAGAAATTGTATTCTTGTTTATTCCTTTATCCAAGTGTAAGCAAGCAAAGTTTTTGCTTGAAGTACCTTCACGATATTACTTGTATATAGAGACAAATGACTTCACATTAATTGCCTTAGTATCCTACAATGCAAAGCACATATCCTTTTGGGCGTGTTTAATGCTGTGCATTATGAGAAGGACCACTACCCAAGGTCTAGCCCCCCCCACTGATGAGAGCTCAATAAAGGTGGCAACCAGTCTGGGTAGTGGCCCTTCCCATAATGCATAGCATTATACACACACCTGAAAGGATGTGTTTTGCATTACTAAGGCAATTAATGTGAAGTCATTTGCCTCTATATACAAGTAGCCTAGTTGTGAAATAATTCACACACAAACTTTGTTTGCTTGGATGAAGGATTAAACAAGAATATAATTTATTGGCATTTTTAATTTAATTTATAACCGAGTGAAAATAACTTTCAACAACTAGCTCTAATCCAGATTATTTTAATAATAAGGCATTATACCTTTCACTACTTGTGCATGGGAAATATTTGATTTCTACTTTATTTCAACCTTAGTTTTTCCGAGTGAAGCTACCAGGAATTAGATTGTCTGAACAGCATCACTGCAGGCATCCTCCCACTAGGGTTCCCTGCTATCACCTTTGCTCTTTGTCATCTATGTGGTTGACACTCTCCCAATATCCCTATTTGTGGATGATACTGCAATAATAGTCTGCTCCTTGCAACCAAAAACTACAAAATGCAGTCCTAGTACTGGAACAATGGTTCAAAAAATGACAAATTGATGTTAATGCAGACAAGAGCATCACAGTGCTATTCACAAGAAGACAGGTGTTGCTGGAGTACAACTAAATAAAGGGCTTCGCTTTACATCTCATATCGATCATGTCTGCTCAAAAGCAAATAGTGCAGTGAGGCAGTTATAATATTACTAAATCATCATAGGCAGCCAAGCATAGAACTTAAACCTGCTGCTATACAAGACACTAATCAGCCCAGTCTTGATGTATGGCTCACCCGTATGGAGTCACACAGCAGATTCAAACATTAACAAACTACAGACAATCCAAAACAAGTGTTTACAAATAATGTTTAATGCACCATGGTATGTAAGAAACATACATCTTCACCAGAGAAGATGTATGAATATTTACAGAATACATATAGTGATCATTTCTCTATTCTTTATACATTATCCTAATGGGAAGAACCAGGCTGACTAATGGATTGTCCCATCTTGCAGAATTTAATGCAAGCAGTCAGCCAAACACCGATATCCCTGAAATCCAAACTTTCTTATGCGAAAGGCTGCAAAATTCTTTGCGAATACTGCTGTCTACCCTGATTCACTAATTTGACAAGTGGTAGACTACAGCAAGCATGATCCTGCATAACACAATTCTCCCAAAACCATACTGAACAGGTAATTTTTTTAAACCCTACTGACACTTGCCCATTAATGACACTGGCCTTTTGATTCTTCCTCTTTTCTATACTTTCTTACTTTATTCTTTGCTCTACTTATAAATCGTATACTCTCTTATCTTCCTATAATGGACACAATACTCTTGATTGGCGCCAGCATGAATGGATGAGGATGGATTGTTTAGCTTATTCTTGACAATAATGATCTTTCTCTTCATAATAGCTGCAATTACCTCTTGATTTGAAGAAAAACGCTGATCAGCGAGGAACAGTTTTAGTTTTGGGAAGAGATAGAATTCAGAGGGAGCCAAATCTGGGAATAGGGTAGATGTTCCAACAATTCATAGTGCAGATCCATCCCTTAATTTTCCCATTGCCAAAACACCTTTGAGGGCAGTTGTCCTGATGAAAGATGATTTTTTCTTCTGGAAACTGAGTCTTTTCTCACAAATTTTTTCGTCTAGTCTGGTTAAAAGATTGGAATAATATTCCCCAGTTATTTTTTTACCATTTTCAAGATAATAAACAAAATACCTTTAGCATCCCAAAACACTGATGCCATGACCTTTCCTGCTGATGGAACCGACTTTGTCTTCTTTGGTACTGAACAGCTGGCTTCTGTCCCCTGTTTTGACTGATGTTTGGATTCTGGTGTGTAATGGCAAATCCAAGTCTCACCCATAGTAATAAATCGATACACAAAATCAGTTTTATTATTGTTAAAATGCTCCAAGCACTGTTCAGAAATTTTCATGCAAGTGCATTTTTGATTTGCTTAGAGCAAGCTCGGCACCCATCTTGCACAAAGCTTTTTCATTTACAATTCTTCATGTAAAATATATCGTACACATAAATGCCTATAGTTTCAGCAATTTCATGCCCTTTGTCTCGCCAGTCATCGATTCCCATATTGTGCACTTGATCAATGATTTCTGGTGTTATTACACTTTTTGGATGCCCTTTACGTGGATCATCTTCAAGGCTGGTACAGCCACGTTTAAACTCGGCAGCCCATTTCTTAATTGTCGAGAACGAAGGAGAAGAGTGCCATAAACTTTTATGAACTTCGAATGAATTTCTTTTGCCGTTAAACCTTCTTTTACAAAGAATTTTCAACTTACAAAAAAAAAAAAAAAAAAAAAAATCTTGCCGATGGTGTTGCCATCTATGGTTGAGGCCGAGAACTTTTCAAACCACTCTCGTAGTTTGCTTATGATGTGGCCTTGGAGGTATTGTACATCAAAAGACTTCTATAATCTATGTCTCAAGGTATGTCTTTTTTTTATGAAAACTTTCTCTCCAGCTGAATCTTCTAATCCTAGTGGGAATCACATTATCTTGGCCATTATTGCCAAGAAGAGGGTTTTTGCTGAGGCTCTGTCTCTGAAAGTGTGACACTCTCTGCTGTCAAAGTAAACGCAGTCACTGAACATTTTCCTCTCACAGCAGGCAATGCCCTGCAAGTTAATGAATTTTTCTTTCATGCTAATATCATTAAAAGGCAACTTAAACAAGCAATTGATTATATATTCATGAGCTCTTAGTAATGAGTTCAGATTTTCAGCAGAAAAAAGTGTCGTGTATACTTCTGCAGAAAATCCACCCTTCACCCAGAACTAGAGTAAAAAAGTGTTATCTCAGTAGCAGTAGAAGCCACTTTCTTAAAACTCATTTTTGACAGAAAGCTTAAATTCCTTGTACACGTTCTTTCATTGATATATGATGTTCAATATTTGTTATAAGAAAATTACTGTGTTTTACTAGTAACTTCTGTTTAATATAAATGAAAAATTATTTTTGTTTATAGTAAATTATCAAGTGTAATTTTGAGCAAAAATTTGTTCTACAAGAGAAGAATCTTGCCATTGATTTGGAACATTTGTGAGAAAAGCAGAAACATCAAAACTGGCTAATCACCTTTGCCAAGCATTATGTCTTTAATTTTGTTTATGGAGTTTATGTGTTTTTGATATAGGAGGAGGGATGACCTACCAACTCCTTGAGTGTCTACTAGTTTCTTGACTAAGTGAGAATTAGGGCTGCTTATGCCTTTGACTGTTGGCCAGAGTGAAACATTTTGCACTTTGAGGACACCATAAATTCTAGGAGAGCATGTGAAATGTGGTAATAGCTTTTGAACAGTGACTAGTGGCCAAGAAGTGATACTTTTTATTTATTTATGCTAGGTGATAATTATGTTTTGCTATCTATATCACTAACAGCATCATTAGAAGGTTGCCACATTAACCACGTTACTGGCCAAGATGTCAAGGTTATCATGGATGCAAAGTGCATATTAAAAGTGTAATACCATTGATATTACATTGAAATATTTGATGGATACGAAGCATATGAAGACACATATTTGATCAGTAGTGGCCAGTAAGTTGGTTTACATGTGTATAAAACCAAAAAAAATAAACATTTTCCACCAGCAGTTAATATCTGTAAGTTGTAAAGATTGGAATGATAGTTTTCATCACAAGTATCATTAGGCATGTTACTTGCAGTATCTTTATTGTTGTGTAAACTCTGTCTGTGATTGCTAGAATAGGAGAGGTCTTTAATGTTATGCATGTTAATTATGGACTTCCAGATCTTGTGAAAGATCATTCCTTGATTTCTATTTTAGTATGCCTTTTGAATGAATGACCTTGGAGGACTCCTTGAACAACCTGTCAAGTAATTCTCTTCTAAGTAGGGCAGATGTTGCTTGCCAATTACCGTCTGATGTTCTTTGAGGATGTGCGCTACAAGTTGACTTTTTTCATTCCTTTTGTTTTAACCATCACCTGTATGTTGTTTGTTGCAGATTTCAAAACTACTCCCAATCTGACCTATGTATATCTTTATACAAGAACATGGAATCTTGTATACCTGGATATTTATAAAAAGAAACTTTGTCTTTAGGGGAGCATAGAAAGCTTTGTAATGTGTTTTCATGTTGACTGCTTTTAATATTATTATTATTATTATGTGATGCCTCCAAGGAGTCCAAAGACTCACCTAGGGAGGATACCTATTCTACAACTCTCCATCTCCACCATCCAATGCACCAACTACAGTAAATCGCCACTACCATCCTCACCTACACCAATGCCATCTGCTTCCCACCACCACTGCTAGTATTTTTTGTCTGTAAATTTCGTGTGTTCTCAAGGCAGATTTGTTTGTATGCAGGATGAAAAACCCTGTTACCTACTTATGAGATAAGTGAATTAAATTAAGGGGATAAAAATCCCTTATTATTTTACAGCCAGTATGCGAAACTCTAAGATCGAAAACTACGATCTAAGAGTTTCATGCCGAAGAACTATCGGCATGAACCTTTACTATAGTAAAGTTTTCGTATAGTAAAGGTATGTAAGTTCTTTTCACTTAAACTTTGATATCATCCAGGTCTACCTACTCACTGATGAGACCTCAAAAAAGGTTGAAACCGGTCTGGGTAGTGACCTTTCCTCATAATGTAATGGCAGTATTACATCTCCTAGGAGCTGTGTTTTTACATTATGAGAAAATATCAAGGATAGTGAGGGAGCTTGCTCCACCTTTGCTTCGAGTTGCCTTGGTGTTGTACTACCAGGTGGTCACTTACGCTTGGATTCGCCGATAGTTCTTCAGCATGAAACTCTTAGATCGTAGTTTTCGATCTTAGAGTTTTGCATACTGGCTGTAAAATAATAAGGGATTTTTATCCCCTTAATTTAACTCATCTTCAATTGAAAAACCCCCATATGAGGATTCTTCTCATCATAACGAGAATTGAACTTGGCCTTTTCCAAAGGGCGCAACATACCATCGTTTTTCCAATTGTGCTATGGAGGCACTTAAAGAAACTTTCCATTAAGCCTGAGTCGAACCAGCAACCTATGAATAATGTACATCCTTGTCTGACAGTATATTTAACATTAAACCATCTTCCTCTACTTCCTTCACTCCTAAATGCTGATTTAAAACTCAAATAAAGACTAAGTATTGCTTCATATAATGCTCTATTGACATCATACAACCGTAGCTTTTTGAATAGCCTTTTTCTTGGCACCTTGTCATATGCTTTTTCCAGATCTACAAAACTTAAATACAGATCCTTGTTATATTCCCATGATTTCTCAACTATTTGTCATAAAGCGAAAATGTGATCCTGACAGCCTCTATTTGGCCTGGATCCAGCTTAAGCAAAAGGAAGCTTTTTCTTAAGCTGAATCCAGCTTAAGCAAAAGGAAGCTTTTTCACGAAGCTTCCTTTCCACAATCCTTTTCAACCATTTCTCAAGTATACTTGCATAAATCTTACCAGGAACAATCAGTAGAGAAATACCTCTGTAATTCTCACATTGAGTTTTATTTCCCTTTTTATATATGGGCACTATGAGATCTACTCCAATCATCTGGAATTCGTCCCTCTGTCAAGGCTTTCTGAGCTGTACAGTGCAGCTACTGTATGACTTCTATACCTCCATACTTGAGCATTTCTGGTCGAATATCATCTACTCCCACTGCCTTTCTACATTTCAGGCTTTTGATAGCTTTTTCTACTTGAAGTATGAATATGTATTCCTGATTGCATGCCTGTTGAGTATTTTTTACTACTGTGCTGATTGTTTCATTTAACAATGTTTTGAAGTAATTACGCCATACATCAAGGATATCTTTTGTTTTTGTGTATATTAAACTAATCATAGCATGGTGATCAGTATACATTATAATAACATTATGTAGACAACTACCATCTTGGAGTAATAACTTCACTTCAACAAAACAAAACTAATTACTCAACATTCCAGCCTTCATATCAGGATCGTCATCTGGAGTGTACACACACACACACACACACACAAAGGGACAAGCTACATTACAGTACACATAGTAATCTAGAGTAACACTAATTTGGTCAACTGTTAACCCTACTGGCATGACCACTGGTGGGGAAAAAAAAAACTGCTACATCAAAACTAGAGTCAAGTTATCTGCTGGACTGGAGATTACTAATAAATAAATTATAACCAAAACATTATAGGTGGCGACCAATATATGAAATTATTGCTTAGAGTCCTGAAGGGGGGAGGTTTTGCTGGAGAACTTGAAGCAGAAGCATTTTGGGCTTAATATGTGCCATCCGTATTCTAAGGAATTTTAGGCATTATTCTTGGGATGTTTGAGATGAAGGTAGAAACATCAGGTAATTGTTTTTGTTTATGTTAAATTGAAGTTACTACTCCAACATGGTAATTATCTCCATAACTGTATTATAATGAATCCTTTGCACTCTATCTCCTACAGAATTGGGTGTGGATCAGTTTCTCCTTGCTTTGCCTTTATCATTCATTCATTCATTCATGCACTTGTTTACTCAAAGCTTGATTGTCATTCCCAGGTCTATGCTTCTGGAAGGGAGAGTACCCTGCAGTGATTGGATCTTATCCATCATCAGGATTTATGAATAATTACTGGTTCATTTCACACATCACCCATTCAAAGTCTTTAAGTTCTTTACAGGTCATCTTATTTCCTGTGCATGATCCATGCTTTATGAAGTTCAGTTGTGCTGGATTGGGAAAAGCCACATTTGAAAAAAAAGAGAAATAAGCCTACAAATGAGGGTGCTAGGTCAGCTTGTTATATACTCTGTCAGTCATACAGACTCTTAATTCATCTCTCATTTTCACATTCAATTTTATTTCCCTTTTTTGGAGATAATTCATGGTGAAATTTCTGGAATAAACTATTAGACACAGGAATGAAATAACCAAATTAAGTATTTACAACATGACATTTCATCAACTCAACTAGCATTTTATCAAAAGCATTTTTAAGATGCACATGCAACAGAGACTAGAATTAATGTCTTCCAGAACAAAGACAGTTGTGTGTGTGTGCAAGGGGAATAGTAGCATTCTTATGAATGTTTCATGGTTATTGCTGACAGGCAGATAGGGCAGTGTGCCAGAATTTATGTAGAATAATACCATCATTTCTCTTACAATTCAGTGAGTTTTGTAGCACAAAAGCTGCTTCTAGGAACAGACTCTGTGATTTAAATTGGAATCTTTGTAGTAGCTTTGCTTTTTATTTTATTTTATTTTTTTCACCTAATGAAATGGTCTTCATCAGGTGAAAAAGTGGACTAGCATGTTGGGCTAGTCTGCTTTTTATTTGTCCATACTCAAATATATTTATGTTCTTTTCTTCTGGTAATGGTCCTGTTTGTCCAAAAGATCTGTAGACACTTGAGAAGGAGAGAGGGTCCTAGTGGTATTTAATTTGTCACAGGAACAATTTGCCCATCGTGAGGATGAAATTTGCTCTGCAACTTTTGAAATATTCCACTCTTTTTTCTTTTTAGGCAGGATGGTGATGTGAAATTGTATATAAATGTCTGTCTGTCCGTCCGTCCGTGTGTGTGTGTGCATGCACACGCGCGCTTCTTATCAGCCACTACTTTCATGACTGAAAGTACTGTTTCAGTCTATTAGAAGCCTACATGACATTTCACATCAACATGTCCAAAGTGCTAGATTCCAAAAAATTGGAATCTAGCACTTTGGACAAACATGACACACCACGAACATAAAAAATGTTTGGGTATGGATAACCAAAAAGTGTATTAGCTCAGCATGTCTTAGATGAAGACCATATTATCAGGTGGAAAAAAGCAAAGCTACTACATAGATCCCAATTTAAATCACTCAGACTGTTCCTAGAAGCTTACAAAATGCCCTATCTGTCCATTAGAAATAATTGTGAAATATCACCATAGAGAGTGCTATTGCCACCTTCCGTGTATGTGACTCCTTGTTCTAAAAGCCATTGTAATTCTAGTCTCCAATGGCTTCAGAAAAGGGGGAAATGCCTTTGATAATGCTATCTTGAATTAGCAAAACATCATATTGTAAGTTCATGGTAAGGCTGCTGTAAGACTTGTGTGCTTCTCACATTTGAACATTTCTAATCAGACATCTACTCTGATCTGCCCTTCCATATTTCAGATTTCTGACTGTATTTTTTACAATCATTACCGAAATACATGTATACCTGATATGCACACCTTTCCTCCTCTACCGCTGTTATGTCACTGAGTAATACTCTTTTCTCCATTTCTTAGTTGTTGTTTTTTTTCAGTAATCATTTTGCCACCTTTATGTTGTTTATTTTCTGTATTATTCCCAGTCTTCCTTTGAAATCTAGTGAAATAATTTTACACATTTTAAACTTCTGTGCATTTTTTTTCCTCATTATGTAGGATATTATGATATTACGACATGAAACAGTTAAACCCCAGAGAAAGCATATTAACTTAAAAGGTCTTACTTTAAAAAACATGACTCCAAGCTGTGAATAATATGAAGTACATTATTCATATTTGGAACATTCATATAAAGTACATTATTCATATTTGGAACATTCATATAAAGTACAGGGTAATTATAAGGACTCATAACAGGATGGCAAAGAATTAATTTCTGAATTCAGATTAAGTAATTAATTTCTAATTTATTATTATTTTTTTCCACTACAAGAAATCAGGCTAGACAGGTTAACTGTTAATAGACATGATGTTATATTTGCTTTTATGTACTACATTTATAAACTCCTGGCATTGACATTTGATGTAAAAATGAAATGTACAAGATAATTTTAATGTCAGTTATTCAACTTAGAATGGTAGTTGATTCCTTAATAAGTGCATGCTGTTCAATCATACTTAAAGAAAGGATGCTTTAAATCAATGCTGCAGGATATGACTTGGAAAATAAGTCAGTGGTGAGTTTTGATGTGGCCTCAGGTTTTTAATAATGCACAGTGAATAAATCCGAATTACTCCATGTCAGATATGTTATTTAAAAGGTGTTAAAAATGACACTTTTCAGACAATGCATAAACATGGACTATTTCATTTATAGCAAGGATCTTCAACCTTTCAGACAGTGCAGGCAGCATTAAAAATTTCAGTGAAGCCCATGGGTCACTAAGCTATACTGCGGTATTTAGAATTGTAAGATGCTTTCCAGATTCACAAGGAATGCTGTGCATTTGATACTTTACATAAAATCCTATAAAAATAAACAAACTCAGCTTTAAGAGCATAGGTAGGAGTTGGGTTCATGATAAGTAAATACAATCATTACTTGAAAAAAGATAATTTAATGAAGAAAACGTTCATTTTTTGCAATGTCAATGGACAATTTGGCAATATTTTTCCTTGCCCAGCTTGTCGATGTTGGCATCAATGTTGGAAGTCGCTATGCGCAGAGTATTCTCGAGATGCTGGTCTGTAATCTGAGTTCTTGTCTTGAACTTCACATGCTTCATTCTGGAGAACTGCTCACATAAGTATGTGCTTCCTAACAAAGAGCACATCTTCGAAGCATGCGAAGATTAGGGAATGTGTCCTCAGAAATGTAGTCTTTGTAAATTGTAAGCAAGGGCACATTGAATAATTTTTCTCTCAAAGAAGAGTTGTTTTGGAGTTCAAGCAGCTCCATTTGTACTGAGCCTGTCATTTTGGCAGCATTGACACTGAATAGAATTGAAAATAAATCTAAAGAAGACTGTTGGTTATGAAAATCACTAAATCTCTCTTCGAACTCACTTCGCAACACGACTAATTTTGTAGCGTATTCATCAAGAGACAAACAGTTGGACTCAGCGAGAAGCTGAAAATTAGTTGTCTGTTTTTTGCAAGTTGTGCCTCCCAAAGTTTGAGCTTGGCCACAAAAGCTTTGATGTGACAGATGAAACAGAGTGTGCACCAGTTGATCTTTGGATTGTAGCTGCATATTCAGGTCATTCATATGCAACGAGATGTCGGTCACAAAGTCCATCATCCACTTTGGATTGTTAAATTATGCAATCGGATTCCCCTTGGTTTGCATGAACTGCTGTATTTCGCTCCTGTCAAAGACTTTTAAGAAACTCTGCTCAACCTATGCACTGTAATAAACCACATCGGTGTGATCCGCTTCGCACTCTTGGGTCAAAAACTCTTGGAATTGACGATGATTCAATCCTCTTGTCCTAATAATGTTGACGACAGTCACAATAACTTTCATGACATTCTCAAATCCAATAGTTTTTGCTCACAAATTCTCCTGGTGGATTAAACAGTGGTAATGGATGAAATCTTTTCCTTCTAGTTCCAGTTCTTTCTGTAGCAACACAGCAAACCCTTCGTTCTTTCCAATAGCAGGGGCATCAGTTACCACACCCTCGAGGTTGGTTAAGCTAAGGTCGAAACGCTGGAGCATTTTTTTGGTGACTTCAAGAATATCAGGTCCTCTCATCGTTCCCTTCATAGATACGAGCCCTAGCAGTTCTTCTGTCAGATTGAATTGTTGCTCAGTGCCACGGACCAAGATAGCCAGTTGTGCTGTATCCTTCATATCTGTGCTCTCATCTAAAGCAAGTGAATATGACGTAAATTTGGACAACCGTTTTTTTAAAGTTCCTTCAATGTCATTGGCAAGTTCTTCGACATGTCGTGCTACAGTTACCCTAGACAAACTCGGTTTTTTAAACACTTCCTTATTATTTGGGCACAGAATATCCCCAGCAGTGATGAGATGCCCTTTCACAAACTCTCCGTCCAAGAAGACTTGATTTTTTAGCAATTTTTTCAACTATTACGTAACTTACTTTGACACACGCTTCGCTGTCTTCCCTCTGCCTTTTAAACATACTCTGCTGGCATTTTAAATCAATTTGGAGACGGATCACTTTGTCCACACGAAACCGCCCTTGAAGGTGATCGAAATTGGACGCATGCTTTGAAATCTCAGTGTCGTTTTATATTGTATTCTTTTGATACTGACACTGACTCACGACAAATTAAACACACTGGCTTATTGTCAATCGGCACAAAAAAGTACAAATTGATCCACTTTTCATTAAAAACCCTACAAGAATCACTTGATTTATGCTTTTTACTCATAGACACCATAGTGATGGAAGGTGAACCCAAAAAACGATCCCAAATGGCCATGTAACAGTTATTATCCACTGAATATGTCTCACAGTAATGAAAAAAGTCTGGCAATATAAAACCACAATAGGCTATGGCTGACACGATAAACCTGCATGCGCTGGTACACAAATATCACACTGTTCACGACTGACTAACAGTGGATCCTGTCGTATTTATATGACGATAACAAAGTATCGAGAACCTTTGAGATGTATCTGGAAGGCACTAGACAGTGCACGTGAATGAACTACTGCTTCAGCCATCTATCTGCGACATTAGTACTAGTACTTAAGTACTGTTTGATGGCTGAAGAAGCATGAATGTTTAATATTTATTTTTATAGGATTTTATGTAAAGTATCAGATGCACAGCATTCCTTGTGAATCTGGAAAGCATCTTACAATTCTAAATACCGCAGTATAGCTTAGTGACCTGTGGGCTTCATTGAAATTATTTTTTATTTAATTGCTTTTTAATGTTAAGTAGTTATTTTTTCAAAATGGCCAGCGAGCCACAGCAAAGAGCTCCACAGGCCACCTGTGGAGACCATGCGTTTTAGTGTCTTGATGAAGCAGAGTAACTGGCTAACAATGGGATCCATTATTTTTATCAAAATATTCAAGGAAAAATGTTAGGCTCAGTTCCATACAAGCCACAGATATGAAAGATATACATATGGTATCTTCCACGTTGCAAGAGATGTCTGACAAAATAGAGCAGTTCTTAATTTGAGCCACTAATGAGTTAGCGATGTGTAACATATATCTTCTCCCAGCAGAGTAATAAGTAATAATAATAAGTAATACTCTAGTATTACTTATTATTATTAGAGTAATGTATTTCTACAGTTTGGCTGGCTGCTCTCCAACCAACAGTCTGTGGGTTCAAATCCAGCTGCAGGCATGGATGTTTGTGATTATCTTTAGGAGAGAGATGAATTTCATTGTCCCATGTGAGACTGCCACCCTGCCTGAATTGGCTTGAAAAAGTTCCTGTCTCTAGAGCAGGATTTCTAGACTGTGTAAAAATAAATAAAAATAATAATTTCCTTAGCTGTCCCACAGTACTAATAATGTAGGTTTACAGCCTTTCATGGGTGGAAGGCACATAAAGCCCTTTATTTAGTGTGCCCTGAAGTGGATATTGCCTTTGGTCAGGGCAGAGTGACTGTCCTCACTCTGTGTACAAATCATTTATGTTCTTCATACTCAATGGGATCCATTGATCTCAGCCTGTAAGGAATTTATTATTTTTGATATTGAATAGGAAAGTTCATTGGAGCTGACAGCCTCAAAGGTATGTCGAACACTATAGAAAGTTTTTTTTGCATTGTTACCAACTAAATTATACTAAAGAAGAAAGTATATTCTTAGAAACTATAACACATTTTAGGAATGTTAGTCAAGTGAGTAATATTTATTATCCTAGTAGTTTCACCGATTTTTGCTATTGGCATCTTCAGGGATACAATTGGTAAGCGATATGAAGGTAACAGACTAGGTTTTAACTGACAGTTCTAATTAGTGCTGTGTGAGACAATATGCGTGTCTCGGAACATGATTTATTTGTTACGAGACAATGTAATTGGTGTGAAAGGTCATTTCTTTGATGTTTAGTGATCTAATTAAAGTTTTCCAAATTTCCAGTAGGATTAGACCTTGATTCTTATTTAGGTTTCCAGTTGAACGGACAACACCATAGCAGCTTCCTTGAAGGTTCTGGAATGGTAGTTCTCTTCTACAGGGTGTTCCAAAATTCACGCAAGAAGTAATTTTGATAGAAAACACAGGTTTTTAATTAAAAATTGTAATTTCTTATTGATTCATAAAGTATACAGTATAGGGTTATGCATGGAATAGCATATCGGGTAAATGGCCTCCACGGCTTTGCTGGCACATACGCACTCTTTTGTCGAAATTTTCCATGACCGTTTTGCATAAATGTGGCTGAATTTCATTGATACAGCGCTCAATTTCCTCTTTCAAGGCGTCGGTGGTCGTGGGCTTGTTGGCATAAACCTTAGACTTCAAAAAACCCCAAAGAAAAAAGTCCAACACCGTTAAGTCACATGATCTGGGCGGCCAATTCTGATCGCCAAAACAGGAAATGACTCGTAGTAATTGAATTGTTTCTCGGGCTGTATGGCATGTGGCACCGTCTTGTTGAAACCACATGTCGTCCACATCCATATCTTGCAATTTAGGCACAAAAAACTGGATTATCATGTCGCGATAGCAAGCACTATTAACTGTTATTGCCTTACCAGCCGCATTTTCGAAGAAGAATGGACTGATTATGCCTCCAGCCCAAAATACGCACCAAACAGTGACACGTTGTGGATGCATTTGTTTCTCAAAAATCGCTCGTGGATTTTCTGAACTCCAAACGCGACAATTTTGTCGATTAACGAAGCCATCAAGCTGAAAATGAGCCTCATCGCTGAAGATGATTTTGTTCGATAAATAAGCATCCACTTGTTGTTGTTCCATGATCCATTCAATGAACTCTCTTTGCTGTGTGTGGCCAGTAGGCTTCAGTTCTTGAGTCAATTGAACTTTGTAAGCATAAACATGCAAATCTTTCGTGAAAATATGCTGTAGAGAGCGTCTTGAAATGCCCAATTGAAGACCACGGTACCGAATTGATGTTCCTGGACTCTCAGCAACACTCTCACAAACTGCTCCAATGTTTTCTGTTGAACGACTTGTTGAAGGACAGCCAGAGTATATAAGATCACTAATTGATCCAGTTTCCTTGAATTTTTAAATTAATCTTTTCACAGTTGATGAAGTTAAATCACTATTCCGACCATATTTTGTACGAAAATTGCTAACTGTAGCTGCCAAACATTCATTATTTTTAAAATATTGCTCAACAATGAAAATGCGTTGTTCTTTCGTGTAGCGCTCCATTTTTAATAACCCTGAACTGTCAGCTGTCACGCTGTCTTTTTTTCTCGTTGGCAACACTTTACTGCACAAATGGCGCTAAATTTAAATATTGCGTGAATTTTGGGACACCTTGTATATACGGTGTCCCAAACATATGACTCTTATCCCACTCAATAAGATGGTTGGTAGTGGCGAAGTGGGAAGAAAGGCCTGAAATATCTTGTTCTGTTGTTTCTAACATAGCCTATGTTCTCCTTTTGTCTCATTTCGAAGCTTCTAGAGGTCTGTTACCTTCATATCGCTTACCAATTGTATCCCTGAAGATGCCGATAGCAAAAATCGGTGAAACTAGTAGGATAATAAATATTACTCACTTGACTAACATTCCTAAAATGTGTTATAGTTTCTAATACAAGTAGTCAAGAAAGAAAACACACAAAGTATATTCTTGTTTTAATCCTTTACCTAAGCATTGAGCAAACAAAGTTTGTGCATGAAATATCTTCATGAATAGGCTACTAGTATTTAGAGAGGCATCTACCTTCTAGTTATGAAGATACTCTACTATATTCGAAGATTCTACAACTACTACTTAACCCCGATATAAATTGTGTGCACAACTTCTAGACATCTAAACCTGACTTGGTGTCCAAATTCTGGTAACAACTCTGAACTTTATTCATCATTTATCCTTTAAACTTGATATTCTGCTGTCCAAAAGCCTAAATAGCGAGTTCATTTTTCTAGCAGATTTTAACATTCAAAACTCTAATTGATTTCCTGTTTCATTGCAGATCAACATCAAGCTGATCTTGGTCAAAATGTCAATGCTGAGATATTTTCTTGTTAGCAGCAAGCTTTCACAAATTGTCCATCTGTCACCAGAATGCCTGATAATTATCTTGGCTCTTCTGACACATTTGATCTCTTCTTAACCAGTTCTCCTTCCAAGATACTGTGGGCATGAACTCTCTCCTCTTTGCTACTCAGATCATAACCTTGTCCCGTTTCCCTTTCTGTGGGTCATCCTTCACCCAGCAGCTACCCAGGTTTCTGTTTTTACTCTTCTATTCCAGAAACCTTCTCTAACCAAATAACTGAATAATTCTTCTTTTCCCGTTCCACTCAAAATACCCACCCCACTTTCCAAATTATAATGGTTTTTCAAGTATATGCCAAAGTAGTCCAGAATAAAAATTTGGAATGCTACATGTGGTCGGTTCTCATAAATAAAATTCCAGCTTCACACTTTGCCAACACTGCAGTATGCACTAGATGCAAAAAAAAAAAAAAAAAAAAAAAAAGTAACAAAGAAAGCAGCCAATCCAAATCATATTTTGAACAGGCCAAGTATAGGAAACATTTCCTGATGAAGGTCATTCAAAAAAACATTTGGTATTCAATCTTCTTCTTCTTCTGCAGCTTCTCCCACTTAAGTGGGGTCACTGTTTATTATGAGTCTCCTCCACACCTTCCTGTCTTGGGCTGTCACCACATCCAAGTTCTTCATCTTCAAGTCCTCTTCTACCAGCTCCCTCCATCTCTTCTTTGGCCGCCCACGCTTCCGCCTTCCTTGCACATCCATCTGCATGACCCTTCTTCCCACATATTCGTCCTCCCTCCTCATCACATGACCAAACCATCTCAACCTTGCCTCCTGTATTTTCGCTCCTAAGTTCGTAACTTTCACTGTTCCCCTGACATAGTCATTTCTCAGATGATCCTTTCTGGTCACACCGCACATCCACCTAAGCATTCTCATCTCTGCTACTTCCATCCTGCTAATGTTATTTTTCCTCAGGGCCACAGTTTCTATAGCATATGTCATAGCTGGCCTCACTACTGTCCTATAAATTTTGCCTTTCAGATTCAATAAATGTTCAAAAAAAAAAAAACTTAGAGGAGTTCAAAATAAACTGTCCTCACTCAAAATAACCTCAAACCCAATAAAAAGAAGCATGCCAATCTTGGTTAAGTTCTAGAAGGGGAAGCAGATTTGGAACATTTATAAAGTCCTCAAATGGGAGGCTAAAAACAGGTTTTCAATTTCTGTAATGAAAAGGTCTAGGAAAAAGTATGCTGTGGAATTCGTCATACAGTAGAATATGGAAAAGTAAGATGGGCTTGGAGAACAATCAGAAGAATTCATGCTTGAAATATTTGTAAGTCTAAATTGAGCATGATATTTACAATATTTTAAGAAGTACTTTTCAGAAATTCTTACACCACTTTAAGAATCTGAAATGCTGTTTAGAAAGTGAAAGTAGCATAGTGTGAAGATGGAACTGTTTTGGAAGAGAAGGTACAAAATGTGCTTAGAACATCTCGAAATGGTAAGGCTCCAGGACCAGAAGGAATGCCAGTGGAATTATGGAAAACAGAGGCCATGAAGATATTTAGAATTATAGCGTACTTATTTAATTAGAAGAAATAACAAATAATTGCATGACAGTAAGTGTAATGGTACTAATTAGTTGACTCCTGAA